>NC_056732.1:528459827-528624827 GCF_019279795.1 Protopterus annectens
CAACTATAATTAGCTGTTACTAATTTGTAATATTGATAACTGTTCATCTTTCTTCTTTGTAAGACTTTCTGCATAACAGTGGAAAACTCCTAGAATGTTATTAGGCCCAAGGTGTCAATATACAGTTGAATGCTTCTCTTGTGTACGTCAAAAAAAAAAATCTAGCCAAGATAGCAAATTTGTTGCTGAAGTGCCTACAGTCAAAGTAGCTTTTTTGTAGGCTGTCTTTTGCAAAAATAGGATAATTATTATTACAATTCTCTCATTTTGTAACCACACAAATTACCCCTTCTCTGGAACAGACTCCAGAGTCATGTGAAATTCTCTCATTTTGTAACCACAAAAATTACCCCTTCTCTGGAACAGACTCCTGATTCATGTGAAACAGAGCTGTTCTCTAAGCTTGTACTAATGCAATTTGGACCAAAGGATGTGGCCCTTATGGACAGGGACAGTCTGTAGATGCCCTAAGGCATAGGCATATATCAAAGCCATTCTAGCCCATGTGTATTTATAATTGGAAAAACTGGGGCATGAATGACTAGGCTTAAAAAGGCCATTAATAAAAACGCTCACAATCTCATAAACAAAAAAGACACAACTGGCAAGCTTCACACAGGAAAATCACATAACATTTCTTCACCACTTTATTTGGTACCTCGGCCTTTCGCCTTCAAAGAATAATTACATCCTAGTGCTCCATTCCTTTATACTCCATTCAATATAAATTCATATAATTAAACAATTAACTTTTTAAAGACATATACATCTCTTAAATGTCATTTAAACACATTCTTATGAATTAAATACATTCAAAATTACAATTTATAATATCAGGTTACTATCATGTTCATCACTCTATACATTTTAACACATAGTTTTTTTATTTTATTATAAATTAAATACATTATAATGTCAGATTACTATCACTGTTCAAACTTCTGGGTTGCAAAGTTTTATAATTTATAATACATCTACATTCCAACTTATCTAAATCATCTTTAAAACTTCCCCATCTTTAAAAAATGGTTGAGCCAAAACACTGTAGAACAAACTGACATTATTACCCTCATGTGTGGACCAAAAGTGCTCAGCTACTGGACTAAACATGTTTTTATTCCTGATATCCTTTAGATGTTCCATGATTCTTACCCTCACATTTCTTTTAGTCTGGCCTATGTACCATTTTTCCCTCTCACATCCACAGCCTATTATATAGACAGTGCCCTGCGAATTACATGTGTATCCTTCTTTTGCCTTATATAACCTTTCATTAATCTTCTTACCATCCAGATTTTTAACCCTACCACATACACTACAATTTCCACATGGCCACATACCTTTCCTTCCTATCCTCTCAAGTCTGCAGTCTGTCATCCCCACTTAATATTTCCTTCAAATTAGGATATATACCATAAGAAAAAGTTATATGTTCAGGGAACAAGGTCCCTACGTTACCATCCTCCTTAATCATATACCAAAAATTCCTTATTATTTTTTCCATTCTTAAACTGAAGGGTGAAAATTTTGTAACAAAGAACAAACGTTCTTGTTCCTGTTCCTGTTCTATCCTTCCCTGAGTATTCTTCCCATCGCCATAATAACTTTTCCTATTCCACCTATTTCTCCTATCTCTTTCCTTTCCTTCCCCCAGAATTATTTTCTTAGCATCTAAAATAATCTCTTCTGGGTATCCTCTAGATCTTAATCTCAACATTGTGTCCTGCAAAACATCTAGTTTAAACCTTTCCTCAGAAGTATTCAAAAATACTCACTTCATCTCACCCAAAGGTAGTGCTTTCATTAAATGTGGAGGATGCATACTTCCTGCATGTAAGAAGTTATTTACAGCTGTAAGGCTTGAATTGTATTTGATCCAGTTCTGTCACATACAATTCTATATCTAGATATTTAATATTCTTAGAATCTACTTCATATACAAATTCCAAACCATGACTGGTTCTATTGAAATCTGCCATAAACTCTTCAAATTTCCCCTGATCACCCTTACAAATGAATATCAAGTCATCGATAAATCTACCAAAAAATACCACATTATCAATGAAGTATTTATTCTGATATGCAACTTCTTTTTCAAATTCCCCCATGCATACTATGGCATATGAGGGGGAAATGCCACCCCCATTGCTGTGCCTTTTTTCTGCAAAAATAATTTGTCCCCCTCACTTAAAGTAATTATGGGTCAGGCAGAACACAAGCAAAAGTAACAGAAAGTAGCTGCGTGGTCCTTCCCCCATAACTTTACCCATAGCTTCCAGATCTCTGCTAGTCTCAGTGTTAGTATACAAGGATTTTATGTCCACCGTAGCCCAAAAATAATCCTCTTTCCACTTTATTTTACTCGCTTTGTCACATAAATCTTTAGTATTCTTTATATGTGATGTCACTCTACTTAAATACTTTTTCAAGTGGAAATCCAAAAACCTTCCCACATTTTCCATGTAGGAACCTAACATCGAGACAATAGGTCTCCCCGGGGGACATCATAAGTTCTTATGTATTTTGGGCAATGCATAGAATTTGGGGTCTTTAGGTTCTTTTCTAAATAGTTTTTGAACATCCTTACTAGTGAAGAATCCTAGCCTTTCTCCCCTTTCCAGTATTTCGAGTAGTTCCTCATTGAATTCACACCTAGGGTTAACCTCTAGTCCTACAGATTCACTTCTCACCCCAACCAAATCCAGTACCATTTTTCATACTCCTTCTTACTCATCACTACCCAATTTCCCCCTTTGTCTGCTTGGCGAAAGATTACTTTATCCAATTTTAACCTCATCTGCTGTAGCTCCTTCCACTCATCTTTGGTTAAATTATACTCCTTCCTTTCCTTACAAAATTTCTCAAACTCCCATTCAGTTTGTCCACACACTACAGGTTCATATAACTTAATACACATGGGGGAGTTTGGAAGCATAAATCTATTTTTATTTGATGCTTCACTAGGTACTTCTAAATGTCCATACCCAGTGTTAATTTCATTATTTAAATAAACATCCTCATCATTTTCATGTACATCATCTTCAAACCATTTTTCCATTTCTAACATCAATTCAGTTTCATAAATACTGATATTTAATAATTCATCTTCAATTTCATTCTTAATTTCATTCATTATATTTTTATTTTCATTTTCTTTCAGTTCATTTTTATTAAAAATGCCCTTAAGTATAGTTTTCTGCAGCATCTCTTCACATCAATTATAACATCAGCCAGACTAGGAAATCTAGCTGGCACAAATTTTGGGCCCAACTCCAAACCCTGGTCAAGTCTGCAGATAACTCACAGTTAGACAGATTCACAGTTTTTAAATTTTCATCTCCTGAAACAAACAGTGTCGGATTAGCCACATACATGACACCACTTGCTTCTCCACTATTTAAATCAACATGTATCATGTCATGCTGTGCTCTCCCTCCCCTCCCCCGGGCATTTTCCTCAGTTAATAATCCAAAGTTAACTGTATTGTATTCTAATGGAAAAAACGATACTTGACCAATGTTCTTGACATTCAAATTGCTAATGACACACATACTTGTCTCCACATTCTCATTCCTTCCCTTATCCAACATGTTGTTCACATAAACATTTCCTACCAAATTTTCATTATTCGTATGTTTAACATTTAAATCATTATGAACATTTGCATTAGGGTTTGACAAGAAAAACACATTAGAACCCTTCTTATTGCTTCCACAAGAAACTTGAACATGTTTAAAAAGAGAGACAGTCGCATAATTTAGATCGGAACTTTGCAAGGAAGAGACATTAAAACTTTGCTTCACACTATCACAGGTATATTCATGACAGTTATTATCAACATAGTTCATACTGTGTTGCGACAGGTATCTTGCACTCACAGTTCGATTCAGACATTCCCCATCGGTCGAGGGTAAATAAACATAGTTCTCTACTTTTTCCTGTAATTGCTGGTGTTGTCGCTACCATTCATTTTGAATCCCCCATTTAGTTTCCCCTTTCTTTTGTAACTTCTCGTTAGTTTGGGGGAATACACTGCATTTTTTGTACAACCTTTGGCTTCTCCTGCATTCCACCACTTCAAACGAGACACTCTTTTTGCTGCCAAAACTCACTTCCGCTGACGAACAGGATGAATCATAATCTCTCCAAGCAAAGGAAATTTCACCCCATTTTTTGAATGAGTTGTTTAGCCATTTCTTATACTGACTCACATATACTGTTTTGTTAGCAAAATCATTCATGTCTCGTTCCAACATTTTCTTTTTTCTGATGCTTACACTATTTTCAACATTTTCAATGCACATGATAGTAACCTGATATTATAAATTATAATTTTGAATGTATTTAATTCCGAAGAATGTGTTTAAATGAAATTTAAGAGATGTATATGTCTTTAAAAGTTAATTGTTTAATTATATGAATTTATATTGAATGGGGTATAAAGGAATGGAGCACTAGGATGTAATTATTCTTTGAAGGTAAAAGGCCGAGGTACCAAATAAAGTGGTGAAGACATTTTATGTGATTTTGCCTGTGTGAAGCTTGCCAGTTGTGTCTTTAAAAAGGCCATTAGACTAGTAAACTCCTATGATCTTAATATTCTGTGAACAAGAACTTTTTTCACAAAACAGAATTGTCTCATACAATTACTTCTCCCTTGTTTTGACATTTGTACTATAATAGTTGATTTAATTATTTGTAACCCAAACATTTAGATAGTATTTATATACTATAATCATTATAGTATATAGCTATAACTATAGATATAGATATAATTTGCAAACTAGGTTTGGAATTTGAAAGCTTGACTTTTGTGTCTAATCAGTGATAATCTAAATACGTAAGTAGTAAGAAGTTCACGCATCGATATGATAAATGCAGTTACCTGTATTTCACAGGAATCACACATTATACCACATCAGTGATACATGCAATAGAACTGGGGACCACTCTAATGCCTCATGGAAGCACACTCATCAAAATCTGGGGAATCAGTTTAAGTTTAATGTTTTGGAAGTGGTAGAGCAGAATGAGTGATAAGGACCATGGAAGTTGAAATTAGAAAATAAGGAACTACACTGTCAAATAACGACCCCCATGGTCTGAATGATACCATTTCTCTGTCATGTATTTTAAAGCTAAAATCAGTTAGTGTTTTTTAACAACAACAACAACAACAGCTATGTATAGTTATTAAATCCATATTAACCTGTAAGGTTCAACTAGATTGTCTAGGGTTTTTATATAGCATATGTATTTAGTGGGTAGGTTATACACAATTAACTGTATGACAACATGTATTTATTGCATTTCATTTTTATTTTTATTTTATTATGTTTGTTTCCCATGTTTAATTTTGCATTGAACATTTTATTGTTTTGATATATATTATTTTGTTGTCTTTAAGATAATGTTAAGTAACATGATGTAATAATTAGGGGAGGAACTTAATATCATATATTTGGTGGAGTTGTGTATTGCATTTTACTCTGAAGAAGTTTTGGAGATTGAAATAGGAATGAAAGCACTTAGTAGTGATATAACAAAAAGACATGAAAAGTTTTTAACTAACCTACTTGGTTATGTGGCTAACCACGTGGCTGCCATAACTCCTTTTGCCAGCTTTCACTTAAGTGGTATACTTTGTGATTCCCGTGAAGTACGCATGACTGCATTTATTGTACCAGTTTGTGGGGAAGTTCGTGGTTTGGTACAGCACTGATTCTGAGTTTTTATTCCAAGTAGTAAGAATTGTTTTGATTTCTAACTCTTTAATGTAGTGTCGGGCCTCTACTGGTGTTATTGCTGCTGAGTTCATGTATGCATGGATCTATATCATTAAATCCTAAAATGTTTTTAGTAATCACTAAATTAATTTAGACAACTGTTTTATATTATTACTAATTACTTAGTCCTAACTGGCACTCGGCACATAAAAAAAAATCTACTGCCAATCATTAGTGGACCGGAGTTCCGCTGTGGCGACCCCTAACCGGGAAAAGCCAAAAGACACAACAACTTATTCCTAATTGGAAAATTGGATATTTATGAGCTCTTTGGTGCTATGATGTTGCCCGTTATCTGTAGTACAAAAGTAAATGTTATAGACTTGATCAACAGGATACTGTATATGATGAAGTGATCTTCATAAATAACTGACTTTGTGAGTTTGAAGTACTTGAATGTTAGATGTAAAACAGTGGTAATTTAAATCAGGTTTATATTAGAACACCGAACAGTCAAAATGTCGGGTGTTCTAATATCGACCCATTTTCAGCAAACGCTGAAAATATAGAAGTAACAGGAAACTGAATTCTTTCCTAGGGAAAGAATTTGGTTGTCCGTTTGTGTTGCTTCGGTATTTTCAGCACTCTGATGGAAAGTTACAGGTCGGGTTCAGGTAAGTATGCGATTGTGTGGACGTTTAGGTTAGGGTGGGTTAGGTGGGTTAGAGTTAGGGCACGGGTCAGGTAAGTGTGCGATTGTGTGGACGTGTGGGTTAGGGTGGGTTAGGTGAGTTAGGGTTAGGACGCGGGTGAGGTGACTGTGAATTAGTGACAGACCTTAGGGTTAGGGTTTGGGTTAAGGTAACTGGATAGTTAGTGGTGTTTGTATAGTTTAGTGTAGGGTTAGGTGTTAGAGTTTAGGTGTATGTGTGTGGATTGCTGTTTGTTTGGTGTGCTTGTGTTGTGTGTATGTGTTTTAGAACAGCAAATTTTTTCCCTAGGAAAAAAATCGCTGTTCCAAATGTTCGATGGTTTTTTTTTCGATTGCTAGGGTTCGATATTAGAACACTCGACATTTTGAATGTTTGCTGTTCTAATATAGACCCTTTAAATCTGAAGTTATGCAATGCCCTTTATTCTTTAATGACTGAATATTTAATGTAAATGAAAACCCTTTAATAGTAATAGTTTTATCAAAGATGCACTATTAAGGAGTACTATATGGACCCGATTGCATACATGCCACATAGTTGGAAATGGTACCAAGTATGTATTTCCAGAGACTTTGAAATGTTTGAATATTACATTGAAATTGTGGCGATTTGAAATTGTAGGACTTTTCAGTTTCCAGTCACTGAATGTTTAAGTAAATGCCGGCATTAATGTTATTGAATGTTTATGAGTTCTCTGTAAAGGCTGACATTTTTGAAAGAATTTTGTTATACTACAGAAGACAAGTAATGCTTTTGTTTGGGTAATGAAAAAAGCTTGTGGCTTAAATTACATGGGATTTGGTCATTTATTGGTTTGAGACTGAGTAAACAACTTTATACTGAACTTAATTCATGGGGTACAAGTTGAAAATGCTCATGGGTGGTCTCTCCTGGGGATGGTACTCTTCATATGTATGCATGTTTGCTGAAGTAATGACTTAATCTGTAAAGGATGGAGAGAGTGTTAGTCCTGTTGATGGGATTCATATTTTTAAAAGGCTAGTAGAAGGTAGAAGCATTCATGATGATTAATGAGAAAAGTGTTATTATATGTCTTCCAAGGGAAAATGGCTACTGCATTAAAATTTATTACTGCATCATGCTGGTTTATTGGCTGCCAAACTTGTAAATACATTTATTTATTTATTTAAATTTGTTGACCGGGAGTGTCCGACTGGACATAGGTCCATTTTCAGCGGAGGCCCGGGGAGAAAATCTCCACAGTAAAATAAACAGACAGTAATTACATTGGATTACATAGCGATTAACAATTTAACATAGCAATTACTTATAACATATTTACAGATGAAGAACATAGTACATCAGTAGACAACTAGAATCTTTATCTGTGAAGTACATAACAGACATTAACAAATGTTACAGTTAGAAGTTCCTGCTGTATAATAAGTACTAGGCTTATGAGCATCTGAGCTTGCTATAATCAAGGTAGTTAGTGGAGTGGAAAGAAAGGTAGTGGCAGGGTGGGGTGAATGATATTAGAGTGGGAGTTGCAAGGGCATAGCCAGCATGTTTTTAGGTGCGCTTTTAGTAAAGTTTTGAAGTGGGTGCATGATGGTACGGAGGTAATTGTGGGTGGGAGTGAGTTCCATAATTTGGCTATGGCACAGGAGAATAGTGCTTCACCAGCAGAGTTATTGGCTTTAGTGATCTGCAAGTGATTTTTGTTGCTGAATCTTAGTGGTCTGGTGGTGCGATAGGGTTGGAGTAGATTCTGGAGGGAAGGGACATTTAGTGAATGGTTTACTAGTTTGTGGGCGAGTGAGAGCTGATACCACTGAAGGAGGTGAGGGAGTTCAAGCCAGCCCAGTTCAGCAAGTGAGAGACAGTGGTGACTACGGTAGGATGCCCCTGTGGCGAATTTGGCGATTTTGTTATAGCAGGTCTCTAGCTTGTTTAGATCACATCACCTTAGGTTGGTATATATTGGAGAGGCATAAAGTATGGTGGAGATAAGGTGGGAATTTGCTATTGAAATCTTTGCTGCTTTGGTGAGAAATTGCTTATTTCTGTATAACGCTCCTAGTTTTTTGTGGACTTTTTTTATGGTCATGGATATGTAAATGTCAAATTTTAGTTTATTGTCTATTTCCACTCCTAGCAATTTGGTTTGTTCAGTTGTGTATATAGTGGTGTTGTCTTTTGCTGTGATGTTAGGAAGGGGAAATGAGGGGAAATATCTACATAAATGGCCTGGTTTAGCTAAGATTGTCAGCCATGTCAACTGGTGGTATAGACTGTAGTCATGCAATGATGTGAATGAGTATTTTAGGAAATGTTGCACTAGGAGATGTGCTAATGGGCAGGTTATACATATTGTTTGAAAAGGAAATGGCTGCATGGCATACTATAATGCATTCCCTCAAATAGAGCTCAGGCAGTTTGGTGGTGCCAAAGTTTTTTGACTGAATCAGATTATTTCCTTACATTTTCACAAATGTTTGTATCTTTGGAACAATTCAGATTACTGAAGAAGTATAAATGTCAAATTCTTCAGCAGAAACAATTTTTACAGTTGTAGTATTATTTAGTTTCTAGATCTTAAACTGAATTTTATGAGTCAGAGTAAGCACAGTAACTATTATGTTTGTACTATTTTGTAACCAACTTGCAGTATCAAAACAAACACTCTAGTTAATCAAATTCAGTCAGCAGCCTTTTATTCATTCAGCTGAGAGCATTTATATGAGGCTAAGCAGATCTGTCTGTGATACCTGGCTGTTGAGATATTTAGAAAGAACATTACATTTATATCTCTATAAATAAATATTATATAAACAGCAATTAATACGTCTTTGCCTGCACTTAGAGGTCAACTAGCAATACAGTATAATTTGCCATTATGCAAGCCTTCAGATGAAATATTTTAATACCTTATATGTAACATGCTTTTGGAATTATTCCTTGGTTTTGGAATTATTGACACAAATATGAACAAGCAATATTTGACACCTAGGGACGTCAGTAGGATGTAACTGCAGAAGCACCTGAAGGCGTCACTCAGCTGTAATGAGGTAAGGCAAGGGAAGGCCAATGCTGATTTTGACTGGAAGGTAATTGTTTGATATTTTAAGAAAAATAGAAGTAGGGGAGCAAGTTGAGAGTTTTCTGAATAAACCTGTGTGCAGGAAAAAGGCCAAGGAATGGTAACCTATACACGAACTGTCGTGACATACCTGTAAAAAAAAAAAAATCTCTGAGGAGCCTAATGTATAGTGCTACAGGTCAATAAGAAAGAGCTGGTATTTATACATAACTACATAACTCTATTATTTGGGGGGTTGACATGAAGGCGGTATTAATCTACATGTGGGTGTCTTATGAAGGGAGGCTAAGCAGTTTTGTCTTGAGCTGACAACAAATGTATTCTAAGGATCAGGTTTGGGCCGATATTGAATAACCTGGAATAAAGCCAAGGTGACTCTTTTTACACATATTATGCCTGTTGAGATGATGCTGATTTGGCTATTAGAAGCATTTTGGAATTATTACATTTAAAATGGACAATGGGTTTTAATAATATGGAATTTCAAGATGAATCCAATTGTTTATTTGCATGTCGTAGATCAATGTGTGTGTATGTATCTTTAAGAAGCCATCCAAGGGCTTGCACAAGTGTATAAATACTAAACACATGCGAGTCTAACTGCCATTTTGTTGTAAGCTGTTGAGCTGTAAGCATGCATGCATGTAAAGTCTGTCTGTTAACCAGTTCGTCTATATGTTATGATGCTTCTATCCATCCTAATGTGTTTCTATGTATTAAAGCATCTAAATGAAATTCTTCACTGGCTTGTCACATCTATGTTAAAGAGGCACAAGTGACATGGTGTCAGAAGTGACATGTCTAAAGGGATGTGATGTTAGAAGAAGAATGGCTAAAATGATTTGTTGCCAGAAAGAGTTCCAGTTTCTTCCACTTGAGTTTGATGGGCACCCGGTTGGCATTGGAGGAATATAGATGAGTGAATCATCCCTACTGTATGCATAATTCACAAAACAGGTCAGAAACAAATTTCAGATATTAAAACTTGCTCAAAACTATTTCTTATAAGCAAAATATGAAACGAGGTATAGAGAACGCTCTAAATGATATTCGCAAAAAACAATATGTCCGATATTGATAAAAATATTTGAATTACTACAGAAAATGTTTGAAACAAAGTCCAAATTGTATAAAACTAATAGAATTAAAGGAAACAACCAGTTTCGCTAAGCATGTATTTTTCATATTAATTAAAGATATCCAAGATATCAGAAGTGTATGAAGTGTTCGCATGTTTGTGCAGTATTACAGTAAGGTTATTTTGCAAGATACAGCCATTACAGAGCATATTTCAGAGTAAAGTATTTCAAAGAGTTTATTGTGCACTTGAATATTATTATAAGCTCACAGAACAGTTTGTCTGTACATAATTACAAGGGCCATATTTTCAATGTGTTTCTGCATACTTTGCGGGAATGACAGATGGATTTCAAAAACCCAGTGCACTTGTTTTTGATGATAACATTGCGGAGAACTGGAGAGTGTTTGAGCAAGAGTACGACATTTTCATACAGGCTGCATTTTCTGATAAAGATGACCATACAAAGGTATTTATTCTGCTTAATTTAGCTGGGTCAGAAGCCATTGAAAGGGAGTGTTCATTTGTGTATGCAACTGCTATCTATATAGGAGATGGGGAAACCATCATATTGTTGTACCGGCTGAGCCAAGGGAGGATCCCAATTTCTTAAACGTAAATTTAGAGAAATGTGTAACCCCCAGACAAATGCTACAATGGAAAGGCACTTATTTTGTACAAGGGATCAAAAGCCTGATGAAATGTTTGCAGCATATATAACTGACTTGAGAAATAAGGCTGAAACATGCAGATTTGGTGATTTAAGGGATGAGTTGATAAAGGACAGACTTGTGTGTGGTTTTAAAGATGATCTTGTGAGAAAGATTTTACTTCATGACAGTGACTTAACTTTGAATAAGGCCATTGAGATTTGTCAGATATATGAGCTCACAGAAAAGCACACAAATATGCCTACAAATGAGAATAGCTCTAGAAGGCACATAAAGCTCATGTTGATAGTATACAGCACATGGTTAAAATAAACAGGCCCAAGCACATGGCAGCAACTGCCCTGCAACACTCACTGGTAAACCCCAGAACTTCACATTCCAGAGTTCAAAAAGTCTCAGTGAAGCATAAGAGTAACTCGGCAAACTCAAAGCATGGGCCCCAACCTAGTTTCATTGCTAACTGTCATAATTGTGGTGGCTGTCAGGAATCTAAAAGGGAGAAATGTTTAGCTTTTGGTCAGCAATGCCACAAATGCAATAAATGGAATAATTTCAAAAGGTTTTGTAAATCAAAAGGCCCACATTCTTTTATTTAAAGGGAACATTTTAAAGAATGATTTGATCAATAAGAGAGCTGCAACCCTACTCTTTATGTGGATGGTGTGTCAGTGCTTTATAAAACAGTCAGCGCAGTAGACTTAAGGGCAAAGAATGAAGCATTTTGCACTGTTTAGATAAGTGCAAAACCCACAGAGCTCAATGTTGACACAGGTTCCAAGTGGAATGTTATGTCAGCAGAAACATTTTCTAGAGTGTGCCATGGTGAAAGGCTTGATTTGGCAAGGTGTGCAAACCTTTTTGCTTATGGTGGTGAAGAAATTCAGACTGAATTCTCAGTAGTATTTTCATGGTACTCTGCTGGAAGATGTTACTACTTGCTATTTTATGTGGTCATGAGGCACACCCAGTCATTATTAGGGCTCAGAGGCAGTTTGAAAATGAGACTGCTTTCATTTAATAAGGAAGTCCAGCAAGTCAGCTTGAAGGACCACTACTCTAATTTTGCCCATTACATTTTTTCTACCTGTGCTGATCTCTTCGAAGACAAACTAGGGAAGCTTCCAAATTTTTATTCTATGAAGGTAGATTCAGATGTCAGTCCAGTTATCAGGTCAACTCCAAAAATTCCAATAGCCATGCAGGGCAGAGTCAAAGCTGAGTTAGATAAAAGGGTGTCACAAGGTGTGATTTGTCCAATTGCAGAACCAACTGACTGGGTATCTTCCATGGTGGTAACTCATGAGAAAAGCTCAGATGACATCAGAATATGTATTGATCCACGAGATTTCCACAGAGCTCTAAAAATACCTCAACATCCGATGTGCACAGTTGAAGAAGCCACAAATCTGATACTAAATGCCACTGTTTTTTCTGTCTTAGATGCAAAGATTTCATTTTGTCAAATTCAGATTGACAAGAAATCCTCATTGCTAACAATGTTCAGTAGTCCATTTGGCAGGTACAGATTTTTGAGAATGCCATTTGGGATAAATTCTGCAAGTGAAGTCTTTCAATGTGCAATGGGGCAACTTTTTTCTGGGTATCCTTGTACTATTATAGCAGATGACAGACTGGTAGGAGGTCATGGTGAAGATGAGCATGACAGAAACCTCAGAAAAGTTCTGGAAAGAGCACTTCAAGTGAATTTTAAGCTTAACCCACAGAAATGTTAATTCAGGTTACAAGAATTTACTTAAGTTGGTCATTTATTTACTAGTTCAGGCATATGACCAGACTCTTCAAAGCAAACAGCCATTTTTGAGATGCCAGCTCCAGACAATGTTCAAGCCCTACAATGTTTTCTTGGCATGGTTAACTATCTAGGCAATTTCATTTCAGACTTGAGCCAACTATCAGCACTGCTTAGAGAGCTGACATGAAAAGATGTATCCTGGTCTTCGTTTGGGCAACAGCAAAGAGCATTTGATGTCCTGAAACAAAGAATTGCTAGTCTACCAACTCTCAGATACTATGATGTTCACAAGCTAGTTACTCTTTCATGGTCTTGGTGCAGTCATTCTACAAAAGAGTCAACCTCTTGCCTATGCTTCGAGAACTCTTACCCAAACTGAAATGCAGTATGCACAAAAAACAAAAGAAGCAGCACAGACTGGATAAAGAATAATTTCTTTACTGGATTCTGGTACCTCGGCCTTCGCCTTCACATGGAATAATGTTGTAAAGTACAAACCAGTATAAATACACACCTTGCACAATCAATCATGTCAATTAAACAATTAATCAATCAAAAATAAATGCTTCACTAGTTAAAGAAATATACATACATATAAATGAACTCCTATATAAATATATATATATATAATAAATATACACTCTACAAAATAAATATTAATTCATATATTATACTTCTAAATTCATACCATGGGGAAATAATGTTCCATAATTTACAATAAACCTTGATTCCATATTCAATAATTTGTTCTACACTACACTAGCGGAGGTTCTGTTGGAGGTTAAGTTATATATTTATTATATATTTATATATATATATATATTTATATAGGAGTTCATTTATATGTATGTATATTTCTTTAACTAGTGAAGGTTTTTCTTGATTGAAATGCAGTATGCCCAGATTGAGAAAGAGCTTCTGGCAATTGTGTTTGCATATTCATAGTTCCATGATTATGTTTATGGCATACCTATCCAGATTGAAACAGACCACCAACCTCTAGTCACTATCTTGAGAAAGCCTATGCATTCAGCTCCAGACAGACTGCAAGACATGATGTTGAGATTGCAAAAGTATAATTTCACTCCTGTCTACAAGAAAGGCAAACTTCTTTATTTTGCTGTTACATTATCCAGATTGCCCAGAAACACCACAGACCAGCATGAGAATGAGAACCTTGATTTTGAAGTCAGGGAAATGAGAATTTTTTTCTTCCACACATCTTGATGAGCTGAGAGATCACACAGCCACAGTGTTATGAAGACTCAACCACTTTATCAATCAAAGATGGCCATGGCAGCACTCTAGTCTACCTCAAGAAGTGCAACCTTATCCATACAGAGATGAGATTTTGTTTGACAAAGGTATCATTATGAAAGGTCTGAAAGTGATTGTTCCAAAGTTCTTGCAACAGGAGTACATTACTATCTTGCATTGTGGTCACTCAGGAACCAACTCTACCAAAAGAAGGGTGAGAAGACTAGTATTTTGGCCTTCTATGTCACAAGACATTGAGAGAACACTTTTATCTTGTTACGTATGTAATAGTACAAAGCCACATCAATGGAAGGAACCACTTCAGCTAAACCAGATTCCTGAACTACCTTGGTTGACAGTAGCCACCGACATCTTTGAGTGGAATGGTCAGCATTATTTAGTGCTAGTAGACTCTTACTCCAATTGGTTTGAGATTTACCTACTTCCCAACCTAGCATCCAGCACTGTCATAAGATGGTGTCATTTTGCAGTCCATGTTAGTCTGCACAAAGTTATTTCTGACAACAGCATGCAGTTTACAAAACAACAGTCCAAAAGAGTTGCTGAAGAATAGGGCATTACTTATGTCATGAGTAGCCCTGAGTATCCACAGTCAAATGGTTTGGCAGAACGTGCAGTTCAAAGTGCAAAACAGTTACCAGAGAGAAGTCAAAACAATACAATAGAGATATTTTCCTGAAACTCTTGAATCTCAGAAATGTTCCTCATGATAAAGATCTTGTTTCACCTGCTCAGAGACTTCTGTCGGGACAAACCAGAACCACATTACCAATCAGTCAATTGTTGGTTCCATCTGTCAAGAACAACAGGTCAGTGAAGACCAATCTGTTGAAGAAGTGTTTAACTGAGAAGTCCTACTATGATAAGACCAGCAAACAACTCAATCCATTACGAGAAGGAGCAGTGGTAAGGATGCAAACGTCCAAAGGTTATGATCGGATTTGCGTTGTGAAGAATATTTGCCCAGAGCCAAGACTGTACATTATGAATTCACAAGGAGCAGAGTTTAGGCAGAATTGAAAACATTTGAGACCAGTGTCTGAGCCTATAACACAGCACATAGCCTGTGAGAAAGACTGTATCTCAGAGTGAGTTGTCCGGTGTTTCAATTCCAGAGAAAGTTCCAGAGAGCATTCACATTTCTGTGATGAATCCAGAAGTTCCTGATTCGAGTTGCAGACTGAAGACTTTCCCTGTTGCAAAATTTAGTCCAGATTGTTATGTTATGAGATTCAGTCATATCTTCAGACCATGTAACAGATACATGGCAAGTTGGACATGAACCTTGTGTTTTATTTCTAATTTCTGTGATAATGCATGCCTAACTCTAATATTGTTTTTACCAAGGGCAATCTTTTTAAGAGGGAGGATGTAGAGCAATGTGTGTGTGCATGTATCTTAAAGAAGCTATCCAAGGGCTTGCACAAGTGTATAAATACCTGGCACTTATAAGTCTGACTGCCATTTTGTAGTAAGCTGTTGAGATATAAGCATGTATGCATGTAAGTTAACCAGTTTGTTTATATTTTATGATGTCGCTATCCATCCTGATGTGTTTCTATGTATTAAAGCATCCAAACAGAATACCCTCCCCGCTTGTCATCTATGTTAGAGAAGGACAAGTGACACGTCATACCTTACAATGATCTACCAGTATATACAGACTGATAAGCCTACATCATCATTTACTGTATGCTGTTTGCTTTGAATGCAGCCATTTGCCCCCACTCGTGCATCTACCTGTACCATTTTTCTATTCACTTTCTCTTTTTCTCACCATTTTTCCTAACTTTTTATAAATGCAACATCAGAATATGGCCTGTTGATTGTCTAGATAGCACAATTATATTACTTGGATAGTAAAGGAAACCTACAGTAGAAATAGTATCTAGTCACTCAACAAGAAAAAAGACAACTATAGTGGATTAATGGTTGCTAGCAACTGGTTTTAGACATTTACTGATGAGCAACACTGTTTAATAATATTGCATACAATGCTCTTTTTGGATGACAAAAATAAAATGCTGCAACTGATTGGGAGAGGGGAACAGACTGCAGTAAGTAGGTGCTAGAATGTAAGAAGAGTATGATAGAAGGCTGATTTGGAGGTTGGTCACTATATTACCAGTGTTGGATGGGTATCATTGGCTGTTATAGTATCAGTGGTTGGATGGGTATCATTGGCTGTTATAGAACCAGAGGTTGGATGGATATCATTAGCTGTTATGGTACCAGTGGTGTGTTATAGTACAAGTGGTAGGATGGGTAATTGTTGACTGTTATAGTACCAGTGGTGGATGGGTATTTTTGGCTGTTATATTAACAGTGGTTGGATGGGTATCATTTGCTGTTATAGAACCAGTGGTGAATGGGTATCATTGGTTGTTATATAGTACCAGTGGTGTATGGGTATCATTGGCTGTTATAGTACCAGTGTTGGATGGATATCATTAGCTGTTATAGTAAGAGTGGTGGATGGGTATCATTGGCTGTTATAGTACCAGTGGCGGATGGGTATCATTTGCTGTTATCGAACCTGTGGTGGATGGTTATCACTGGCTGTTATAGTACCAGTGGTGTATGGGTATCATTGGCAGTTATAGTACCAGTGGTGGATGGGTATCATTGGCTGTTACAGTACCAGTGGTTGGATGGGTATCATTTGCTGTTATAGAACCAGTTGTTGTTGTTGTTGTTGTTGTTGTTGTGTCCTTCAGCTTTTCCCGGTTAGGGGTCACCACAGCGGAACTCCGGTCCACTAATGATTGGTAGTTGATTTTTACGTCCCAAGTTACCAGCCCTGACGCACAACCTTCAACGAAGGTATGCCCATTCACATATGTCTCCACGCAGAAGACACTCTAGCTGAGAATCAAACCGGACAGCGTTTTACTGCGAGGTGACAATGCTACCGCAGCACCACCACCGCGGATGGATGGATATCACTGGCTGTTATAGTAACAGTGGTTGGATGGGTATCATTGGCTGTTATATCAAGAGTGGAGGATGGGTATCATTGGCTGTTATAGTAAGAGTGGTGGATGTGTATCATTGGCTGTTATAGTACCACTGGTGGATGGGTATCATTAGCTGTTATAGACCCAGTGGTTGGATGGGTATCATTGGCTGTTACAGTACCAGTGTTGGTGGATATCATTGGCTGTTACAATACCAGTGCTGGATGGGTATCATTGGCTGTTACAGTACCAGTGGTGGATGGCTATTAGTGGGTGTTATTGTAACAGTGGTTGGCTGGGTATCATTTGCTGTTATATAACCATAGGTGGATGGGTATCATCGGCTGTTATAGTACCAGTGGTGGATGGGCATCATTGGCTGTTATATTAAAAGTGGTGGATTGGTATCATTGACTGATATAGTACCTGTGGTGGATGGGTATCATTGGCTGTTATAGAACCAGTGGTGGATGGGTATCATTGGCTGTTGTAATACCAGTGGTGTATGTGTATCATTGGCTGTTATAGTACCAGTGGTGGATGGGTATCATTGGCTGATATAGTACGAGTGGTGGATGGGTACCATTGGCTGTTATAGTACCATTGGTGGATGGGTATCATTGGCTGTTATAGAACCAGTGGTTGGATGGGTATCATTGGCTGTTATAGTACCAGTGGTAGATGGGTATCATTGGCAGTTATAGTACCAGTGGTGGATGGGTATCATTGGCTGTTACAGTACCAGTGGTTGGATGGGTATCAATCGCTGTTACAGTACCAGTGGTGGATGGGAATCATTGGCTGTTATAGTACCAGTGGTTGGATGAGTATCATTGGCTGTTACAGTAACGGTGGTTGGATGGGTGGGTCTGCATTATACGACTGATGGTTGAAAACATCGAACACCATATGGTCAACACCATATGGTCGATGTCTTCAAACACTTCTACTTAAATATACCAACTCCGAAACCAGACTACATTGCAGTAAACAGAAATCTCCCCTTATGGAGATTTCCATTTACACGTTCGATGTTGTGTGGGTTTCCTATTCCTATGTCAACAATATCAGCTTTGATATTGTCGGCTTTCGAGAATATAATATAGACCTGGATGAGTATCAGTTGCTGTTATAGAACCAATAGTGGATGAGTATCATTGTCTGTTATAGTACCAGTTGTTGGATGGGTATCATTGGCTATTGTAGTACCAGTGGTGGATGGGTATCATTGGCTGTTATAGCACCAGTGGTTGGATAGGTATCATTGGCTGTTATAGTACAAGTGGTGGATGCCTGGATGGGTATCATTGGCTATTATAGTACCAGTAGTGGATGGGTATCATTGGCTGTTACAGTACCAGTGATTGGATGGATATCATTGGCTATTGTAGTATGAGTGGGGGATGGGTATCATTGGCTGTTAAAGTACCAGTGGTTGGATGGGTATCATTGGCTGTTATAGCACCAGTGGTGGATGGGTATCATTGGCTGTTATAGTAACAGTGGTCGGATGGGTATCATTGGCTGTTATAGAACCAGTATTGTATGGGAATCATTTGCTGTTATAGTACTGGTGGTGTACCAGTGGTGGATGGGTGTCATTGGCTGTTATAGTACCAGTGGTGGATGGGTATCATTTTCTGTCATAGTGCCAGTGGTGGATGGATGTCATTGGCTGTTACAGTACCAGATGTTTATGGGTATCATTGGCTGTTGTAGTAACAGTGGTGGATGGGTATCATTGGTTATTACAGTATCAGTGGTGGATGGGTATCATTGGCTGTTACAGTACCAGTAGTGGATGGGTATCATTGGCTGTTATAGTACCAGTGGTGGATGGGTATCATTGGCTGTTACAGTACCAGTGGTGGATGGGTATTATTGGGTGTTATAGTAACAGTGGTTGGATGGGTATCATTTGCTGTTATAGAACCAGTGGTGGATGGGTATCATTGGCTGTTATTATACCAGTGGTGTATGGGTATAATTGGCTGTTATAGTACCAGTGGTGGATGGGTATCATTGGCTGTTATAGTACCAGTGATGGATGCGTATTATTGGGTGTTATAGTAACAGTGGTTGGATGGGCATCATTTGATGTTATAGAACCATTGGTGGATGGGTATCATTGGCTGTTATAGAACCAGTGGTGTATGCATATCATTGGCTGTTATAGTACCATTGGTGGATGGGTGTCATTGGCTGTTATAGTAAGAGTGGTGGATGGGTATCATTGGCTGTTATAGTACCAGTGGTGGATGGGTATCATTGACTGTTATAGAACCAATGATTGGATGGGAATCATTAGCTGTTATAGTAACAGTGGTGGATGAGTATCATTGGCTGTTAAAGTACCAGTGGTGGATGGGTACCATTGTCTGACCTGGTGCCAGTGGTTGGATGGGTATCATTCGTTGTTACATTGCTAGTGGTTGGATTGGTATCATTGGCTGTTATAGTAACAGTGGTTGGATGGGTATCATTGGCTGGTACAGTACAAGTGGTGGATGGGTATCATTGGCTGTTATAGTACCAATGGTGGATGAGTATCATTGGCTGTTATAGTACCAGTGGTTGGATGGGTATCATTAGCTGTTATAGTACCAGTGGTGTGTTATGGTACAAGTGGTTGGATGGGTATCATTGGCTGTCATAGTACCAGTGGTGGATGGGTATTATTGGCTGTTATAGTAACAGTGGTTGGATGGGTATCATTTGCTGATATAGAACCAGTATTGTATGGGTATCGTTTGCTGTTATAGTACCAGTGGTGGATGGGTGTCATTGGCTATTATAGTACCAGTGGGGGATGGGTATCATTTTCTGTCATAGTGCCAGTGGTGGATGGGTATCATTGGCTGTTATAGTACCAGTGGTTGGATGGGTATCATTAGCTGTTATAGTACCAGTGGTGTGTTATAGTACAAGTGGTTGGATGGGTATCATTGGCTGTCATAGTACCAGTGGTGGATGGGTATTATTGGCTGTTATAGTAACAGTGGTTGGATGGGTATCATTTGCTGTTATAGAACCAGTATTGTATGGGTATCATTTGCTGTTATAGTACCAGTGGTGTACCAGTGGTGGATGGGTGTCATTGGCTGTTATAGTACCAGTGGTGGATGGGTATCATTTTCTGTCATAGTGCCAGTGGTGGATGGATGTCATTGGCTGTTACAGTACCAGATGTTTATGGGTATCATTGGCTGTTGTAGTAACAGTGGTGGATGGGTATCATTGGCTATTACAGTATCAGTGGTGGATGGGTATCATTGGCTGTTACAGTACCAGTAGTGGATGGGTATCATTGGCTGTTATAGTACCAGTGGTGGATGGGTATCATTGGCTGTTACAGTACCAGTGGTGGATGGGTATTATTGGGTGTTATAGTAACAGTGGTTGGATGGGTATCATTTGCTGTTATAGAACCAGTGGTGGATGGGTATCATTGGCTGTTATAGTACCAGTGGTGTATGGGTATCATTGGCTGTTATAGTACCAGTGGTGGATGGGTATCATTGGCTGTTATAGTAAGAGTGGTGGATGGGTATCATTGGCTGTTATAGTACCACTGGTGGATGGGTATCATTGGCTGTTATAGAACCAGTGGTTGGATTGGTATCATTGGCTGTTATAGTAACAGTGGTGGATGGGTATCATTGGCTGTTACAGTACCAGTGGTGGATGGGTATCATTGGCTGTTACAGTACCAGTGGTGGATGGGTATCATTGGCTGTTATAGTACCAGTGATGGATGCGTATTATTGGGTGTTATAGTAACAGTGGTTGGATGGGCATCATTTGCTGTTATAGAACCATTGGTGGATGGGTATCACTGGCTGTTACAGAACCAGTGGTGTATGGGTATCATTGGCTGTTATAGTACCATTGGTGGATGGGTGTCATTGGCTGTTATAGTAAGAGTGGTGGATGGGTATCATTGGCTGTTATAGTACCAGTGGTGGATGGGTATCATTGACTGTTATAGAACCAATGATTGGATGGGAATCATTAGCTGTTATAGTAACAGTGGTGGATGAGTATCATTGGCTGTTAAAGTACCAGTGGTGGATGGGTACCATTGCCTGACCTGGTGCCAGTGGTTGGATGGGTATCATTCATTGTTACATTGCTAGTGGTTGGATTGGTATCATTGGCTGTTATAGTAACAGTAGTTGGATGGGTATCATTGGCTGGTACAGTATAAGTGGTGGATGGGTATCATTGGCTGTTATAGTACCAGTGGTTGGATGGGTATCATTAGCTGTTATAGTACCAGTGGTGTGTTATGGTACAAGTGGTTGGATGGGTATCATTGGCTGTCATAGTACCAGTGGTGGATGGGTATTATTGGCTGTTATAGTAACAGTGGTTGGATGGGTATCATTTGCTGATATAGAACCAGTATTGTATGGGTATCGTTTGCTGTTATAGTACCAGTGGTGGATGGGTGTCATTGGCTATTATAGTACCAGTGGTGGATGGGTATCATTTTCTGTCATAGTGCCAGTGGTGGATGGGTATCATTGGCTGTTATAGTACCAGTGGTGGATGGGTGTCATTGGCTGTTACAGTACCAGATGTTTATGGGTATCATTGGCTGTTGTAGTAACAGTGGTGGATGGGTATCATTGGTTATTACAGTATCAGTGGTGGATGGGTGTCATTGGCTGTTACAGTACCAGTGCTGGATGGGTATTATTGGGTGTTATAGTAACAGTGGTTGGATGGGTATCATTTGCTGTTATAGAATCAGTGGTGGATGCGTATTATTGGCTGTTATAATACAAGTAGTGTATGGGTATCATTGGCTGTTATAGTACCAGTGGTGGATGGGTATCATTGGCTGTTATAGTAAGAGTGGTGGATGGGTATCATTGGCTGTTATAGTAAAACTGGTGGATGGGTATCATTGGCTGTTATAGAACCAGTGGTTGGATTGGTATCATTGGCTGTTATAGTAACAGTGGCGGATGGGTATCATTGGCTGTTATAGTAAAACTGGTGGATGGGTATCATTGGCTGTTATAGAACCAGTGGTTGGATTGGTATCATTGGCTGTTATAGTAACAGTGGCGGATGGGTATCATTGGCTGTTACAGTACCAGTGGTGGATGGGTATCATTGGCTGTTACAGTACCAGTGGTGGATGGGTATCATTGGCTGTTGCAGTACCAGTGGTGGATGCGTATTATTGGGTGTTATAGTAAAAGTGGTTGGATGGGCATCATTTGCTGTTATAGAACCATTGGTGGATGGGTATCATTGGCTGTTATAGAACCAGTGGTGTATGGGTATCATTGGCTGTTATAGTACCAGTGGTGGATGGGTGTGACTGGCTGTTATAGTAAGAGTGGTGGATGGGTATCATTGGCTGTTATAGTACCAGTGGTGGATGGGTATCATTGACTGTTATAGAACCAGTGATTGGATGGGAATCATTAGCTGTTATAGTAACAGTGGTGGATAAGTATCATTTTATGTTATAGTAACAATGGTGGATGAGTATCATTGGCTGTTATAGTACCAGTGGTTGGATGGGTATCATTAGCTGTTATAGTACCAGTGGTGTGTTATGGTACAAGTGGTTGGATGGGTATCATTGGATGTCATAGTACCAGTGGTTGTTGGGTATTATTGGTTGTTATAGTAACAGTGGTTGGATTGGTATCATTGGCTGTTATAGTACCAGTGGTGGATGGGTGTCATTGGCTGTTACAGTACCAGTGGTGGATGGGTATCATTGGCTAGCGTAGTACCAGTGGTGGATGGGTATCATTGGCTGTTACAGTACCAGCGTTGGATTGGTATAATTTGCTGTTAAAGTACCAGTGGTGGATGGGTATCATTGGCTGTTACAGTACCAGTGGTGGATGGGTATTATGGGTGTTATAGTAACAGTGGTTAGATGGGTATAATTTGCTGTTATAGAACTATTGGTGGATGGGTATCATTTGCTGTTATAGTACTAGTGGTATATGGGCATCATTGGCTGTTATAGTACCAGTGGTGGATGGGTATCATTGGCTGTTATAGTAAGAGTGGTTGTTGGGTATTATTGGTTGTTATAGTAACAGTGGTTGGATTGGTATCATTTGCTGTTATAGAACCAGTGGTGTATGAGTATCATTGGCTGTTATAGTACCAGTGGTGGATGGGTGTCATTGGCTGTTACAGTACCAGTGGTGGATGGGTATCATTGGCTAGCATAGTACCAGTGGTGGATGGGTATCATTGGCTGTTGCAGTACCAGTGGTGGATTGGTATAATTTGCTGTTAAAGTACCAGTGGTGGATGGGTATCATTGGCTGTTACAGTACCAGTGGTGGATGGGTATTATTGGGTGTTATAGTAACAGTGGTTAGATGGGTATCATTTGCTGTTATAGAACCATTGGTGGATGGGTATCATTGGCTGTTATAGTACCAGTGGTATATGGGCATCATTGGCTGTTATAGTACCAGTGGTGGATGGGTATCATTGGCTGTTATAGTAAGAGTGGTGGATGTGTATCATTGGCTGTTATAGTACCACTGGTGGATGGGTATCATTAGCTGTTATAGACCCAGTGGTTGGATGGGTATCATTGGCTGTTATAGTAACAGCGGTGGATGGGTATCATTGGCTGTTACAGTACCAGTGGTGGATGGATATCATTGGCTGTTACAATACCAGTGCTGGATGGGTATCATTGGCTGTTACAGTACCAGTGGTGGATGGCTATTAGTGGGTGTTATTGTAACAGTGGTTGGCTGGGTATCATTTGCTGTTATATAACCATAGGTGGATGGGTATCATCGGCTGTTATAGTACCAATGATGTATGGGTATCATTGCCTGTTATAGTACCAGTGGTGGATGGGTATCATTGGCTGTTATATTAAAAGTGGTGGATTGGTATCATTGACTGATATAGTACCTGTGGTGGATTGGTATCATTGGCTGTTATAGAACCAGTGGTAGATGGGTATCATTGGCTGTTATAATACCAGTGGTGTATGTGTATCATTGGCTGTTATAGTACCAGTGGTGGATGGGTATCATTGGCTGTTATAGTACGAGTGGTGGATGGGTACCATTGGCTGTTATAGTACCACTGGTGGATGGGTATCATTGGCTGTTATAGAACCAGTGGTTGGATTGGTATCATTGGCTGTTATAGTAACAGTGGTGGATGGGTATCATTGGCTGTTACAGTACCAGTGGTGGATGGGTATCATTGGCTGTTACAGTACCAGTGGTGGATGGGTATCATTGGCTGTTATAGTACCAGTGATGGATGCGTATTATTGGGTGTTCTAGTAACAGTGGTTGGATGGGCATCATTTGCTGTTATAGAACCATTGTTGGATGGGTATCATTGGGTGTTATAGAACCAGTGGTGTATGGGTATCATTGGCTGTTATAGTACCAATGGTGGATGGGTGTCATTGGCTGTTATAGTAAGAGTGGTAGATGGGTATCATTGGCTGTTATAGTACCAGTGGTGAATGGGTATCATTGACTGTTATAGAACCAATGATTGGATGGGAATCATTAGCTGTTATAGTAACAGTGGTGGATGAGTATCATTGGCTGTTAAAGTACCAGTGGTGGATGGGTACCATTGTCTGACCTGGTGCCAGTGGTTGGATGGGTATCATTCGTTGTTACATTGCTAGTGGTTGGATTGGTATCATTGGCTGTTATAGTAACAGTGGTTGGTTGGGTATCATTGGCTGGTACAGTACAAGTGGTGGATGGGTATCATTGGCTGTTATAGTACCAATGTTGGATGAGTATCATTGGCTGTTATAGTACCAGTGGTTGGATGGGTATCATTAGCTGTTATAGTACCAGTGGTGTGTTATGGTACAAGTGGTTGGATGGGTATCATTGGCTGTCATAGTACCAGTGGTGGATGGGTATTATTGGCTGTTATAGTAACAGTGGTTGGATGGGTATCATTTGCTGCTATGGAACCAGTATTGTATGGGTACCATTTGCTGTTATAGTACCAGTGGTGGATGGGTGTCATTGGCTATTATAGTACCAGTGGTGGATGGGTATCATTTTCTGTCATAGTGCCAGTGGTGGATGGGTATCATTGGCTGTTATAGTACCAGTGGTGGATGGGTGTCATTGGCTGTTACAGTACCAGATGTTTATGGGTATCATTGGCTGTTGTAGTAACAGTGGTGGATGGGTATCATTGGTTATTACAGTATCAGTGGTGGATGGGTATCATTGGCTGTTACAGTACCAGTAGTGGATGCGTATCATTGGCTGTTATAGTACAAGTGGTGGATGGGTATCATTGGCTGTTACAGTACCAGTGTTGGATGGGTATTATTGGGTGTTATAGTAACAGTGGTTGGATGGGTATCGTTTGCTGTTATAGAACCAGTGGTGGATGCGTATCATTGGCTGTTATAATACAAGTGGTGTATGGGTATCATTGGCTGTTATAGTACCAGTGGTGGATGGGTATCACTGGCTGTTATAGTAAGAGTGGTGGATGGGTATCATTGGCTGTTATAGTAAAACTGGTGGATGGGTATCATTGGCTGTTATAGAACCAGTGGTTGGATTGGTATCATTGGCTGTTATAGTAACAGTGGCGGATGGGTATCATTGACTGTTACAGTACCAGTGATGGATGGGTATCTTTGGCTGTTACAGTACCAGTGGTGGATGGGTATCATTGGCTGTTGCAGTACTAGTGGTGGATGCATATTATTGGGTGTTATAGTAACAGTGGTTGGATGGGCATCATTTGCTGTTATAGAACCATTGGTGGATGGGTATCATTGGCTGTTATAGAACCAGTGGTGTATGGGTATCATTGGCTGTTATAGTACCAGTGGTGGATGGGTGTGATTGGCTGTTATAGTAAGAGTGGTGGATGGGTATCATTGGCTGTTATAGTACCAGTGGTGGATGGGTATCATTGACTGTTATAGAACCAGTGATTGGATGGGAATCATTAGCTGTTATAGTAACAGTGGTGGATAAGTATCATTTTATGTTAAAGTACCAGTGGTGGATGGGTACCATTGTCTGTCCTGGTGCCAGTGGTTGGATGGGTATCATTCGTTGTTGCATTACTGGTGGTTGGATTGGTATCATTGGCTGTTATAGTAACAGTGGTTGGATGGGTATAATTGGCTGGTACAGTACAAGTGGTGCATGGGTATCATTCATTGGCTGTTATAGTACCAATGGTGGATGAGTATCATTGGCTGTTATAGTACCAGTGGTTTGATGGGTATCATTAGCTGTTATAGTACCAGTGGTGTGTTATGGTACAAGTGGTTGGATGGGTATCATTGGATGTCATAGTACCAGTGGTTGTTGGGTATTATTGGTTGTTATAGTAACAGTGGTTGGATTGGTATCATTTGCTGTTATAGAACCAGTGGTGTATGAGTATCATTGGCTGTTATAGTACCAGTGGTGGATGGGTGTCATTGGCTGTTATAGTACCAGTGGTGGATGGGTATTACTGTCTGTCACAGTGCCAGTGGTTGGATGGGTATCATTCGATGTTACAGTACCAGTAATTGGATGGGTATCATTGGCTGTTATAGTACCAGTGGTGGATGGGTGTCATTGGCTGTTACAGTACCAGTGGTGGATGGGTATCATTGGCTAGCATAGTACCAGTGGTGGATGGGTATCATTGGCTGTTACAGTACCAGTGGTGGATTGGTATAATTTGCTGGTAAAGTACCAGTGGTGGATGGGTATCATTGGCTGTTACAGTACCAGTGGTGGATGGGTATTATTGGGTGTTATAGTACCAGTGGTATATGGGCATCATTGGCTGTTATAGTACCAGTGGTGGATGGGTAACATTGGCTGTTATAGTAAGAGTGGTGGATGTGTATCATTGGCTGTTATAGTACCACTGGTGGATGGGTATCATTGGCTGTTATAGACCCAGTGGTTGGATGGGTATCATTGGCTGTTATAGTAACAGCGGTGGATGGGTATCATTGGCTGTTACAGTACCAGTGGTGGATGGATATCATTGGCTGTTACAATACCAGTGCTGGATGGGTATCATTGGCTGTTACAGTACCAGTGGTGGATGGGTTTTAGTGGGTGTTATTGTAACAGTGGTTGGCTGGGTATCATTTGCTGTTATATAACCATAGGTGGATGGGTATCATCGGCTGTTATAGTACCAATGATGTATGGGTATCATTGGCTGTTATAGTACCAGTGGTGGATGGGTATCATTGGCTGTTATATTAAAAGTGGTGGATTGGTATCATTGACTGATATAGTACCAGTGGTGGATGGGTATCATTGGCTGTTATAGAACCAGTGGCTTTATGGGTATCATTGGCTGTTATAGTACCAGTGGTTGGATGGGTATCATTAGTAACAGTGGTGGATGAGTATCACTGGCTGTTAAAGTACCAGTGGTGGATGGGTATCATTGTCTGTCACAGTGCCAGTTGTTGGATGGGTATCATTCGCTGTTACATTACCATTGGTTCGATGGGTATCATTCGCTGTTATAGTACCAGTGGTGGATGGGTGACATTGGCTGTTATAGTATCAGTGGTGTATGGTTATCATTGGCTGTTACAGTACCAGTAGTTGGATGGGTATCAATCTCTGTTACAGTCCCAGTGGTGGATGGGTATCACTGGCTGTTATAGTACCGGTGGTTGGATGGGTATCATTGGCTGTTATAGTAACAGTGATTGGATGGGTATAATTTGCTGTTATAGAACCAGTGGTGGATGGGTATTATTGGCTGTTATAGTACCAGTCATTGGATGGGTATCATTGGCTGTTATAGTACAAGTGGTGGATGGGTATCATTGGCTGTTTTAGTACCAGTGGTAGATGGATATCATTGGCTGTTATAGTAACAGTGGTTGGATGGGTATCATTTGCTGTTATAGAAACAGTGGTGGATGGGTATCATTGGCTGTTAAAGTACCAGTGGTGTGTGGGTATCATTGGTTGTTATAGCACCAGTGGTGGATGGGTATCATTAGCTGTTATAGTAAGAGTGGTGGATGGGTATCATTGGCTGTTATAGTACCACTGGTGGATGGGTATCATTGGCTGTTATAGAACCAGTGATTGGATGGGTATCATTAGCTGTTATAGTAACAGTGGTGTATGAGTGTCTTTGGCAGTTACAGTACCAGTGGTGGATGGGTTTCATTGTCTGTCATAGTGCCACTGGTTGGATGAGTATCATTCACTATTATATTACCAGTGGTTGGATGGGTATCATTGGCTGTTCTTGTACCAGTAGTGGATGGGTGACATTGGCTGTTACAGTACCAGTGGTGGATGGGTATCACTGGCTGTTATAGTACCAGTGGTGGATGGGTATCATTGGCTGTTATGGTATCAGTGGTGGATGGGTATCATTGGCTGTTACAGTACCAGTGGTTGGATGGGTATCAATCGCTGTTACAGTCCCAGTGGTGGATGGGTATCTCTGGCTGTTATAGTACCAGTGGTTGGATAGGTATCATTGGCTGTTATAGGAACAGTGGTTGGATCGGTATCATTTGCTGTTATAGAACTCGTGGTGGATGGGTATCATTGGCTGTTATAGTACCAGTCACTGGATGGGTATCATTGGCTGTTATAGTACAAGTGGTGGATGGGTATCATTGGCTGTTATAGTACAAGTGGTGGATGGGTATCATTGGCTGTTATAGTAGCAGTGGTGGATGGGTATCATTGGTTGTTATAGTACCATTGATTGGATGAGTATCATTGGCTGTTATAGCACCAGTGGTGGATGGGTATCATTGTATGTTATAGTAGCAGTGGTTGGATGGGTATCATTGGCTGTTATAGTACCAGTGGTGGATGGGTATCATTGGATGTTATAGTACCTGTGGTGTGTGGGTATCACTGGTTGTTATAGAACCAGTAGTGGATGAGTATCATTAGCTGTTATAGTAAGAGCGATGGATGGGTATCATTGGCTGTTATAGTACCACTGGTGGATGGGTATCATTGGCTGTTATGGAACCAGTGGTTGGATGGGTATCATTGGCTGTTATAGTATCAGTGGTAGATGGGTATCATTGGCTGTTATAAAACCAGTGGTTAGATGGGTATCATTGGCTGTTATAGTACCAGTGGTGGATGGGTATCATTGGCAGTTGTAGTACCAGTGGTGGATGGGTATCATTGGCAGTTATAGTAAGAGTGGTGGATGGATATCATTGGCTATTATAGTACCACTAGTGGATGGGTATCATGGGCTGTTATAGAACCAGTGGTTAGATGGGTATCATTGGCTGTTATAGTACCAGTGGTGGATAGGTATCATTGGCAGTTATAGTAGCAGTGGTGGATGGGTATCATTGGCTGTTACAGTACCAGCGGTTGGATGGGTATCAATCGCTGTTACAGTACCAGTGGTGGATGAGAATCATTGGCTGTTATATACCAGTGGTTTGATGGGTATCATTGGCTGTTACAGTAATGGTGGTTGGATGGGTGGGTCTACATTATAAGATCGTTGGCTGAAAACATCGAACACCATATGGTCGACACCATATGGCTGATGTCTTCAAACATCGAACTTATAAAAACAACACAAAAAAAAAAGAAAAAGAAAAAAGTATGGTAATGGGTTTAAACAGAAGGGGCATGTCCCCTTGCACCCCTCACACCCCTTGCTACTTAAATATACCAGTGGTGGATGGGTACATTGCAGTAAATGGAAGTGGTCCCGGATGGGTATTTCGTTATAGTACCAATGTTGGATGGGTATCATTGCTGTTATAATATCAGCTTCGATATTGTCAGCTTTTGAGAATATAATATAGACCCGGATGAGTATCATTTGCTGTTATAGAACCAGTAGTGGATAAGTATCATTGGCTGTTATAGTACCAGTCGTTGGATGGGTATCATTGGCTGTTATAGTATAAGTGGTGGATGGGTATCATTGGTTGTTATAGTACCAGTGGTGGATGGGTATCATTGGCTGTTATAGCACCAGTGGTTTGATAGGTATAATTGGCTGTTATAGTACAAGTGGTGGATGCCTGGATAGGTATCATTGGCTGTTATAGTACCAGTAGTGGATAGGTATCATTGGCTGTTTCAGCACCAGTGGTTGGATGGGTATAATTGGCTATTGTAGTACCAATGGTGGATGGGTATCATTGGCTGTTACAGTACCAGTGGTTGGATGGGTATCATTGGCTGTTATAGCACCAGTGGTGGATGGGTATCATTGGCTGTTATAGCAACAGTGGCTGGATGGATATCATTGGCTGTTATAGTACAAGTAGTGGATGTTTTTCATTGGCTGTTATAGTACCAGTGGTGGATGGGTATCATTGGCTGTTATAGAACCAGTGATTGGATGGGTATCATTAGCTATTATAGTAACAGTGGTGCATGAGTGTCTTTGGCTGTTATAGTACCAGTGGTGGATGGGTTTCATTGTCTGTCATAGTGTCAGTGGTTGGATGGGTATCATTCGCTGATATATTACCAGTGGTTGGATGGGTATCATTGGCTGTTCTTGTACCAGTGGTGGATGGGTGACATTAGCTGTTACAGTACCAGTGGTGGATGGGTATCACTGGCTGTTATAGTACCAGTGGTGGATGGGTATCATTGGCTGTTACAGTATCAATGCTGGATGGGTATCATTGGCTGTTACAGTACCAGTGGTTGGATGGGTATCAATCGCTGTTACAGTCCCAGTGGTGGATGGGTATCACTGGCTGTTATAGTACCAGTGGTTGGATAGGTATCATTGGCTGTTATAGGAATAGTGGTTGGATGGGTATCATTTGCTGTTATAGAACCCGTGGTGGATGGGTATCATTGGCTGTTATAGTACCAGTCATTGGATGGGTATCATTGGCTGTTATAGTACAAGTGGTGGATGGGTATCATTGGCTGTTATAGTAACAGTGGTGGATTGGTATCTTTGGCTATTATAGTACGAGTGGTTGGATGGGTATCATTGGCTGTTATAGTACAAGTGGTGGATGGGTATCATTGGCTGTTATAGTAGCAGTCGTGGATGGGTATCATTGGCTGTTATAGTACCAGTGGTTGGATGGGTATCATTGGCTGTTATAGTACCAGTGGTGGATGGGTATCATTGGCTGTTACAGTACCAGTGGTTGGATGGGTATCATTGACTGTTATAGTACCAGTGGTGGATGGGTATCATTGGTTATTATAGTATCAGTGGTGGATGGGTATCAATGTCTGTTTTAATACCAGTGGAATATGGGTATCATTGGCTGTTATAGTACCAGTGGTGGATGGGTATCATTGGATGTTATAGTAAGATTGGTGGATGGGTATTTTTGTCTGTTATAGTACCAGTGGTGGATGGGTATCTTTGGCTGTTATAGAACCAGTGGTGGATGGCTATCATTGGCTGTTGTAGTACCAGTGGTGGATAGGTATCATTAGCTGTTATAGTACCAGTGGTGGATGGGTATCATTGGTTGTTATAGTGCCAGTGCTGGATGGGTATCATTTGCTGTTATAGTACTAGTTGTGGATGGGTATCATTCACTGTTATAGTAACAGTGGTTGGATGGGTATCATTTGCTGTTGTAGAACTAGTGGTGGATGGGTATCATTCGCTGTTTTAGTACTAGTGGTTTTATGGGTATCATTGACTGTTATAGTACAAGTGGTGGATGGGTATCATTCGCTGTACAATACCAGTGGTTGGATGGGTATCTTTGGCTGTTATAGTGCCATTGGTTGGATGGGTATCATTGGCTGTTATAGTACCAGTGGTTGGATGGGCATCATTGGCTGTTACAGTACCAGTGGTGGATGGGTATCATTGACTGTTATAGTACCAGTGCTGGATGGGTATCATTGGCTGTTATAGTACCAGTGCTGGATGGATATCATTAGCTGTTATAATACCAGTTGTGGATGGGTATCATTGGCTGTTATATTACTAATGGTGGATTGGTATCATTGGCTGCACTCTTTAGCTGGCAGTTTGGGAGCAAGGAGAAGAAATATATAATCTCTTATGTCTCTCTCATTATGGATGGGTTGTGGAAGCAAAGATATGCAGGCAGTGAGTACCTTTATGTGTTATCAAACACACAGATCCTAACTTACCAGAACAGACGTCATTTAGCTCTAAAATGGTGCACACCTTTTCACATCATTAGTATCTGTTATTGTTTGCTTAATAATACTGAACTCTTTCTCAAAATAAGCATGAATTGTCAAATAATGTTACTTACAGGAATGATTTTGTAAGGATGTATGGTTTATGACACAGTCTGCAATGTCTTTTTGTTCTGAGCAGCGGATTACTTTAGGTACATCAGTGAAATGTAAAACAAAGGTAAAGTGATGAAGTGATGCTAAAGCCAGTAACCTTATGTGCCAAAGCAGCGAGAGACTATTGGGCAGGTCATGTTATTGATGGTAACAAGTACTTATTGAAATGTATATGGTTCCTCCTCCCATGCCTGTTGACTGCCAGTTTTCATCATTCTTCTTAGCCTCCATGCTGCTTGTGTACCTCAGTAACTCCTTAGTAGGCAATTTCAGACTTATGATTTTGGGGGTGGGGTGGGGGCTAATGGTTACTAAATCTTAGAGTCAGGTTGATATGGATAGAGTGGCGGGAGTCATAACTCTAAGATGGCTGGTCAGGATCCCTGTCAAAGACTATGCCATGCAATGATGTCATCAAGCACTATATGTACACCTGTATGTCATCCACAGGATGGTTTATCACTCCCCTTCATTTAGAGTTTGTAGCAGGCAGGATCCCTGATCTCCATATGAGACTGTATGAGAGGCAGTAAAACCCACACCCACTCCCTTGGATATGAAAACAGTCTGATGGCCACTTAATTCTTTCCTCCCAGCCAACCCTTACAAGGTACTAGGTTCATTCCTGAAAGCAGGTCAATGGTAATCCTGAAGGGTGCTTTGCTTCTTTGTCAGTGGGCCACAAAATATTTTAGTCTAATGTGATGAAAGTTTTTCATTTGCTACGATGAGAGTATGCTAATGCACACAGGACCAATGTTCCTTCTAGTTAGTTAGTATTTAATGAATCTCTAAAAGGTATAGACTGGCCTGTTCTAGAAAGACTTCCCCTTAATGATGCAGCTGAACATTTCAAGTGCACCTTCCTGTCTGTCTAGCCCCTCAGCGAACAAAAAGAATAACGTAAATAACCATAAAAAATAACCATCTCCCATTGTGCACCAAATCATGTAAAATTATAATGAAAGGCAGGGACAAAGCATGAACTGCCTGGCTAAAGAATAAAAATGACATGAATCTTCAGTTATACAAACAACTCCAGAATCAAACAAAAGACAAAAAAAAATCATACTATTCCACCATTCAAGATAACACAAAAACAACCCTAGGAAATTCTGGTCCTCTGTAATGTCACTACTCAACCCAGGAAATAAAAATCATCCCAGTCCATACCCCAGTATACCACCTCTACAAACAGCCATCAAATTCAACACATACTTTATAGAGTCTATATCCAACCTAAACGTAAACCCAACTCATCCACCACAACTCACTAATTCTACTTATATCCTCAATACAAACTTCTACACGTCCCACACATTATACACACGCAACCAACCCCTCACTCATAACCAAAGCCAAACCATCCCCAGCTTTCTTTTTAGCCTACCACTTTATCTCAAATAAAAAAAATACTACAGAAACTGAAATCTGCCGAACCTCAGCATGCAACCTCCCACCAGAATACCTAAAGCTTGCCACAGAGGCAATAGCTTTCCCTGTTAGCATCTTAATCAATAGATCCATAGCTGAATCACATATCCCTAACCTATGGAAAAGATCACACATTATCCCTTTACATAAGGGAGGCAACTCCACTGACATCACAAACTTTTGTCCTATTGCAATCTTGTCTCCCCTTTCTACGATTCTAGAAAAATGCATGCATTTACAACTTCTCCACCATCTTACACACAACAACCTACTTTCCCACACTCAGGATGGCTTTAGACCTGCATACAGTACCTCAACAGCCTTATTATCTTTCATGGAGTCTGTCAACAAAGCCTGTGACACTGGCAAACTAGTATCTCTAGTATTTCTAGATTTGTCAAAAGCATTTGATATGATATCTCACCCCAAACTCCTTAAAGAACTTTCCAGCATTGGTCTATCCTCCTCCTCACTTCAGTGGTTTTATAGTTACCTAGCTGACGGGCAGCAAGCAGTAAAATGGCAGGGCTCTATCCCCCCATATCACATCACCCCCATAGGTGTACCTCAAGGATCTATCCTTGGCCCATTACTATTTAATGTCTTCATCAATAACTTACATACATCCTCCTGTGAAGGCACTCTAATCCAATATGCAGATGACTCCACTATCATCCACGTATCAGAAACATTAACTCACCTACACACATATAACGTAACAAGCTTTCGCTTCCTTGGAAACATGGCTCTCCAATGCTGAACTCCTACTGAACCCCCCCCAAAAAAAAAAACAAAGCTCCTTCTCTTCACCCACACACCCCATTGTTCCAACAAAACAAACTTTAAGATATTTTCAGCCAACAATACTGAAATTGAATTGGTTCAGCATACCAAACTACTAGGTGTCACAATTGATGATTATCTCAGGTTTGACCTACACATACAAAACAGTATTAAAAAACACCAAAAACTAGGTATGCTATACAGGAATAAAAACTTCCTCACAGCAGCTACCAAAATTACCCTGGCCAAAACCTATGTCTTGCTCTCACTGTGATATGGGGCCCCAATTCTAACTAAGTTAAAGATCTCCCTAAGAACCCTCCCCAGAAAGCTTCAATAACAAAATTGCCAAATTTGCCATAAACACAACCCCTCTAACTCATCACTGTAAAGCTGTACATTCTCTAAGATGGCTTGAACTCCCCCTCCACCTACAATATGTACAACTTACTGCAGTATACAAAATTATCCACAACCCACTAACTTGTCCTCCTCTTAGCCCATTAATCAACTTTTATATCCCAAATAAACATCTCAGATCTGAAGACAAACATCTCCTCACAACTTATAAACCTAACAAAACCCCAGGCCTAAGCCTTTACTCATGCTCTGTGGCAAAACTGTGGAACTCCCTTCCTTTAACTATCAAGACCTACTAACCTGCACTCCTTCAAAACGTCTATAAAGGAATACTGCAATAAAGTTGGATTTGTTCCTGTATGAGCCCAGGCTGAGGTACTCTTTTACCTTTTTCTACCTCTATTCTCTCTATCTCCACTAATAACTTAGCCTACCCTCCCTTCCTCCACACATACTCCCCTGAGGTTTCACTCATACCTTTTCCTCATCTATTCCTACTATCACACTCTACTCTTCTCTACTCATGCTATCTTACCCCTTAACCAATATAATCTGTTTACCATATTTCATAACCTTTTGAGTATTAATAATTGTTATGATAACCATTTATTATGTAAATAATGCTGCACCTTTCTATTATCAGGCTTTCCATATAATTTATGCTTGAACACTGTGACTTTATTATGCTGAGTTTTTATTCTGACTGGCTAATGTCTAGTTTTTCAAATTTTGTGCTTGAATGTTATGACTTTATTATATCTGTCTATTTTTGTATTCTGTTAACCATATGTATCTGGAGTATTCCTCCCTGGGCCTCTGCTGAAAATGGGTTCCTCATGACCCTGTCAGAATTTCCCAGTAAACAAATGCCAAATAAATAAATAAATAAAATTCTGAGTATACAGCAGAAGGTCTTGTACAATCTAACTGAGCAGAATGAATGACTGAATAATAAATAAGCAAATACATAAATAAATAAATAAACAAACAAATAAATAAATAAACATTGGCCGCTCACACCCCTTGTGTCTCCAGTGCTACGAGCCTCACTCTTTGACAGACTGAGATGTCAGCACCTTCAGAATGCAGAGAAAACGTAACTATGAATCTCAGAATTGCATAGCATTCATCTACTGTACCAGTGCTACACTGTTCGTATATGCCTTTTCTCCTTTTGTGATTCTCTGGCTATTTGTTGATCTGCAGGAGCTCCCTTTATCTCCTCTAACCCAAGATTAACTCTGAGACCAGTTACATCCCCACAGGGGGACTACTGGGGATGAAATGTAAATTATCATGATTTTCATCTCTGGATTTTAACAGATGATTATTTGGGAGTCGGGATTTGAAAGTAGACCCATATGTGTGTGTGTGTGTGTGTGTGTGTGTGTGTGTGTGTGTGTGTGTGTGTATATATATATATATATATATATATATATATATATATATATATATACTCATAAATTGTGACAATTAGGAAGAATGAACACTCACTTGAGCAAACTGCTTTTTCATGCTGTAGAAAAAGTGAATGCTCATGTGAGAGAAAGTTCTTCCTAATGGAGTTTCTGGTCATAGTCTTTTGAATGGGATCACAGTACATCGGGCGTAAGCAGATTTGCCCTTACCCCACTGATGTGTGACCTTGGAGTTAGTATATATTATTAGCAGGTGCAGTGGGAGATGCAGGGGGGTTTTCCCCCTGCAAAAAATAGAAAGTAATAATTGTTCATTTTTTGAGCATTGCCTCATATGACCATTCACTTTAAAATGATCATTGTTTAGAGGTTTGCTCATATCAGTGTTCACTGTTTCATGAGACACACATATCTATATCTATAGCTATATATATATATATATATATATATATATATATATATATATATATATATATAGTATGTAATGCATGTATAATGATAATTGCTACTTGCTTTCCTGTATAATCTATATTTATACATTAAGATATATTATGCTGATTTGTCCTCATGGTCTTTTCTAAGCATTGTATAATGCATTAACTGTATTATAATTTACATACTGACATGCACCCAGTTTACTTTTTGTTTTAATTTGTATCTCAGATTAATTGCTAAAGCTTTACTCTCCAGGTGTCCATATTTATGGCACCGAAAATTATACTTTTTGAAAAACTTTGTTTAGTCTTAAGATGGCATAATATAATCCCTCTTTCTGCTTTATTTCTAATAAAAAAAAAATAATTCTGACATTACTCGCTTTTAATGACTGGTGTTACCCAAGGCATTTTTTTTAATACACCATTAATTGCCTATTAGCGTTTGTAAATCAGACCTTATTAGAAATAAATCGATGGTAATATGCTGCGGAAGTTATTTTTCACTGTCCACTTCTGTCATAAAGATGATCTACTCCTTTATTACAGATATCATGGTTATGATTCCATTAAATATGGAATAGTACACAGGTGTACTTAAGAAACTGGACAGCTTTCTACAATTACAAACTAAAACTGAAACTGAACATCATATTTTGCTAGACATCTACTTAGTAACCTTTCAGGCTGAAGTAGTTTCAAAAACTTAAATGGATTGATTTAATAACATGACATGATGTTAAGGAAGATGAACTGCTCTCCTTTTATCAAATTATTGCAAACAGAAATACCTTAAGTTGGGATACACACGCAGTTGACATAAAGATGCCATGGTGATAAAAGAAAAGTGAATGGAATTCACTTATTACCATTTACACAATTTTCACTCTATACACTTTTATCTTTACAGAAGTCAGATGAAATGAAACAGGGTAATAATCACACTACAATTCCATGACGCAGGCTCAGTATAAATTGAAATTGTCAGGAAGGAATACAAACAGAAATTCAGTTATTATTTTTAATGAATGTCAGTAATGCTATAGCATATCTTCTCCTTCACAGTGTATCAGTTTATTCGACTGTCTTTGTAATGCTGCATATACACACATACACATTCTGATTAATTTCTTAGATTTAAGCTGTCATTGTGAGGTCATTAATAATGACATATATTTGAGTTCAGACTTCATATCCTTCAGAAAATGCATGCTAACATACATCCTGTTATTCTAAGAACTTTCTAAGCTTTTAAGACCCACATTTAAAATCAGTCCCTATTTTGGGCCTTTGTCCCTCTATTATTTTAGGCTTTGTCCAGACTTCTTGCGCTAAGAGCTTGAGAGGTAAACATGGTCAGTAATTATGTATTACCTCTAATGAGAATAACTGCAATCATACCACAGATAATTTGAGGGGATCCATGCATAATATAAAACATTTAGGAGCTGCGTCTGTCCATCAATAGTACAAGGGGCAGTCCTTGGGTAAATTTTCTGTTTTCCATCCATATATCTAAGTTGCTTTTAAAAATGGACAAGGATGAACTTTGTTTTATGTGGATAAGGAGTCTGTTTCACAGCAGCAGTATTCTTTATGAAATATACCTGTCCCTCCAAACTGTTCTGTTGATATTGCAGAAGAGGTTTAGATTTCCAGACCAAGTATTTCTGATGCCATTTCACTTGCTGAAATGCAGTAAATCTATCAGTAGTAGGTCAGAAGATGCCTTGTATGCCAGACACAGGTCATCTCTTAGCAGTTTTTAGGATACCAAGTATAGTGACAGAGCTTTGAGTTGGTTAATGTAGGACATGTTGTTTAGCCTTGTATCCTTTTAGTAAGGTATCTTTGTGGGTGTTCCAGTTATTACATGTGTCTGGACAGATACATGTCAAAGGGGCATTATATTTGATGACTGGCCTGATGATGTCTCTGTCAAGGGGGGAAATGACACCCCTAGATCAATACATAATCCCTTTGTTTATAAACTGTGCAATATAGAAGGACATTCTTACAACAATAGACATCATAAATAAATAACCTTTCCTAAACTTTATCAGTGGGATCTATCATGCAGTAAACAATATACTTATGAAAGCAAACTAAGATACTTTCCAGAATGAGTGAAGTAAACCTGATAGTGGTACTGTCTCAGGTCAACTCGCAGATTAAGCAAATTACACAATTGTGAGTGAGACAGAGTTTATATTAGAGTAAAACAAATAGCACATTTCCAGATATGTAATACTAATTCATTAATTTGCACTATGGATATTTATATGTAAGAAGCATAATTGCTCTCCAATCTCCAATTGCATTACACAGTTGGAAAAGCTAGAAAAATCATAAAAACAGTGTTCAGCATTAATGCCATATGGTACCTAATGAGTCCATGGGTGGTATTCAAAAACGTTAGTTGCACAGCATTCCTAGCAGTGTTCTTTTGTGCTCCTAAAGCATTACTCAACTAAGTAAAGATTCAGAGCTGCACAGAACAAAAAAATCATTAGCAACTCATTTGTATGCCACAGAACTGAACACTTAATGTGGTTGTAACAACTGCATTAAATGGTCCCCCTTACCATCATAAATAATGCTGCAAAGGTACTTAAAACAGACAGTCAAGCACACAGATATATATGCACACACATAACCTGATACAATTGAAGTCATTCCCTACACACAATCACACAGACACACAGAAACATACACACATGCAACCTGATGTAATTGCAGTCACCCCTCCAGCCACACACAACCAGAAGCAGTTGCAGTTATTCTGCACACACACACACACACACACACACACACACACACACACACACACACACACACACACACACACACACACACACACACACACACACACACATATGCACAATATATACCTCTCAGCCTCATTAGAGCAATACATCTGGGCAAAGCCACAAATAATAGGGGGACACTTTTAAAATATTGCTCTTACAAAGTTAGAAAGTTGATAGAATAACAGGTTTTATATTAGCATGAATTTTTCTGAAGGGTATGAAGTTGGAAACTTAAATGTCTGCTATTATTTTCTGACTTCAGTTCTCAATGATTTGCTGGTAATTTGCCAGAAATATACAATTTTATGAGAAACAGGCTACAAATATTAGGCAAAAATCTGGACAGTTGAGAGGTATGGTACACATACACTCACTCCTGGGCATGCCTGCGCTGCTTGCACACAAGCGAATGCGCACATACACACACACACACACACACACACACACACACACACACACACACACACACACACACACACACACACACACACAATATATACCTCTCAGCCTCATTAGAGCAATACATCTGGGTAAAGCCACAAATAATAGGGGACACTTTTAAAATATTGCTCTTACAAAGTTAGAAAATTGATAGAATAACAGGTTTTACATTAGCATGAATATTTCTGAAGGGTATGAAGTCTGAAACTCGAATGTCTGCTATTATTTTCTGACTTCAGTTCTCAATGATTTGCTGGTAATTTGCCAGAAATATACAATTTTATGAGAAGCAAGCTACAAATATTAGGCAAAAATCTGGACAGTTTAGAGGTATGATACACATACCCTCACTCCTGGGCATGCCTGCGCTGCTCGCACACAAGCGAATGCACACACACACACGCACACACACACACACACACACACACACACACACACACACACACACACACACACACACACAAACAAATGCACACAGCCTCACAGCACCTAAAAGTTGTGGGAATAACAGACCCATTGTATAGGCATCAATGGGTATTCACCTGACTATTGTGTTCGGACTTCACTACTGCGCTTTGAAATTGCATAGAATAGCTTGTCTTTGCCTCACTCTACTGCACTATTTTGGTCCTGGTTAATGGCACTGGGACAGACCATATGGCTAATTTACATTAGTTGTGCCCCTGGACTAACACATTTGCATGCAGCATTACCCAACAAGACCACTGCAGTGTTACAGTATATAATTGTAGAACAACAGCAGTCTTTAAATCATTCCCTAATAACACACTGAGCAGTCCTGCTAGAAACAGGATTTTGCAGTAAAATATGTGTTTTGAAATGCCCCCCACAAATGCAGTTGTACTATATTGCAGAATCAAACTGTTCAGACTGCCAGAAGGAACAATATACATGTACAGATTGCAAAGCTTTGTTTCTGTTATCAATACAAACAACCATTACAGAAAAGCAAGCAATCAGTAACAAATAGAGTTTAACAACATTAGCTCAGTTAACTTAGAAAAGTTTGGCAATTTTTCAAACAGGGTGTGGGATTCAGCAGGGTTAGAAAATTATTTGAGAAATAATTGGAATGTAAGGATGTCAAAATGGTTCTTATTATCAAGAGAGCAAGTAGATGACAAAAGGAAGAGAAGGTAGGGCCAGGTCTTAATGTAAGATGAAACTTTTTATATAAATATCTGGTTTTATAGCTACCTCTCAAGCAGGATGCAGATAGTCAAATGGGTAAATGACATCTCCAGCTTTCTCCCTGTAACAGTTGGAGTTCCCCAAGACTCATTGTTAGGTCCTTTGCTATTTTATTTCTTCACCAAACATCTGCTCACTGCAATTAAACATTCATCCATCATACAGTATGCTGGAGGTTCCATGACTTCATTGACTTTTCTGAAACATGAAATTCATATGGTCGAGACCATATGATCGCGTTTTTGGAAACAAAAAAAAAAAAAAATCTATGCTTTTGAAGGTGGGCAAGCCCACCTGTACCCCCTGATCTCCACTGTTGTGTGATCTACATAGGACTACTTTATAGCATTATTTATCCTTTTCCCCAATGTAGTACAATCTCGCATTTGGTATATATAATTTACAGGGCCTATGAGTGTGCAGCGTGACTTGCCCCCTTGCAAAAATAATAGATATGTTTTTTTTAGTTTCCGAAAACTCGATGAAGTCATATAAACACATATATAGATGACTCTACACTAAGCTGTTCTGCAAATAATCTAGAAAAACTACAGCATCTAACTCAGTAATCCATTACCTCTGTTGAGGCATTGCTAACAGACTCACAATTACTATTAAACCCCCCCCAAAATAAAACTGATCCTATTCACCTCAAAGCAGGTAGCTCCCCACAAACAGCAATTTGCTATCACTTCCTACATAGCTCTCAACTATATAGATTTTTGCAGAATGTCCAGATTTTTGCTCCATATTTTTGGTTTGTTCCTCATAAAATTTGTGGCTTTCTGGCGAATCATTGTGACTTGAGGTCACTAAATAATGGCATACATTTGAGTTTCACACTTCATATCCATCAGAAAATGCATTCTAACCCAAACCCTGCTAATCTAGCAACTTCTTTAAAAGTGCAATAGTTAAAAATATGTCCCTTTTTATGGACCTTTGTCAAGCCTATTATTTTATGCTTTGTCCAGATTTCTTGTGCTAAGAGGTTGAGAGGTATGACATCCTCCAATAATACTGCAATAAAAGTAGTAACCAATAACAAGCTATTAGGAGTCATCATTAATGACAGTCTGAAATTCGACCACCACATAAAACAGACAATAAAGAGAACTCACCTAAAACTGGGGACCCTCTATAACATCAAACTGTACTTAACAGACAAAGCTGGAACAACCATAGCATCTCCTTTCACTCTCCTTACCTTTCTTTATGCCTCCCACATACTCAGTGACCTGTATTTCGCCTCACTCTCCTCATCAGTGTTACAACAAAATAGCCAAATTTGCCTGAAACCACATCTACCGAACTTATCACTGCATACTTCTAAGACAAGATCAGTGGCTATGACACTCCCTAACTCACACAATTAGTGACCACCCACAAACTCCTATACCTCCCTGAAAAGTGTCCAAGCCTAAGCAACATGCTCCAGCAGTATAACCCCGCCAGGCCACTACAATCTATCGACAAGCTATTATTGACTGTAGGCAAGTCCAAGAACTCCACTAAGGACACACACTGCACTTCTCTTATACCGTAAACGTTTGGAACTCTATACCCCGAGCTCTTAGATAGACTGAAAATGCTAAATCATTCAAAAATCAGCTAAAGCAACATGTGCCTGATACATGGCTATGTTGATGCTCCACTCCTGGGTAAGTCCTTACCCAAACTCTGCCTATACCTTCCTACAACTCAGACTTTTTCAGTCAAACTCATTCATGTTCCCTTTTTGTACTCGATCATCCTTTCTTATCAGCCTGGATCTAACTCTCCTTCTTAGTTCTAACTGCCACCTCCTAATATATCTTGGAAAACGCTGCATATTGTATATCCAAACATCGAGCTTGTAAATAATTTTTAGCTACCCTATATAACTTTACTGAATTCTTTGTATATTTATATGTTTCTGTAACATATTGTTTTAAATACCTGTATGTTATCTGTCCTACTGTGGAGGTTTTCTCCCCAGGCCTCTGCTGAAAAGGGGCATCTGTTTGTCTAGTCGAACTATCCTACTAAGAAAAACAATAAATCAATAAGGAGATAAAAATATAAATCAAATATTGTTTCAATTCATAATAAATGGCAGGAACTCCTCTAGTGTTACATTTCTGAGATGGAATGGGCTCATTGCTCTCATTTACTTACATCCCCCTATTTTCTTCCAGCAAAAGACTGAGAAAGGAGATGGTGAGTGTTGGGGGTATGGGGATCCTGATGTAGATGATCTACATATGATCTGGAACTGTGTGTCACTTAGATCTATGTGTGCTAAAGTGAGCAACTCCATTGAATGGGCTCTTACGATTTCTTTGTCACCCTGTAGAAATGTTCTTTTCTGATCATTAGCAATTCTACCTTCAAAGCGTCATGCGTCTGTCACAACTTGGTGCTGTGTTAGAGAAGTGATAACTGCTATGCTGAATTTTTGTTCTGAGGTATGGAAAAAGAAATCTCAAAATCCATGTACTCATTTTCTATTTTCACAGGATTAAAACACAAACTTATAATATTGTAAATATAAAAGACTAGGAAGAACATTCTTCTATTTTCTTTTGTTAATATGCAGTTTTTTTGGGAGATGCTTTCTTTATGTTCACGCTCATTTTTTCTACATCAATGAGAGAAGTATTTGATTTTCTTTTGATATATGTTGAATTTCAATAAAGTAATTGATATAAGAAAGCAAGTAAGTTCAGTGAGTTGTATGATTTAGTAACGCCTGAATTCAGATCTATTCAGATCACGTACCAGTAGAACACAAACATGCAAGTAATAAAAATAAAAACTTTGGTAGAATCACAAAGACATTCAAAAGTTACTCTAACCATAAAAAAGTCTAGATTAAATAAAGTACAACTATTTACTTACCTCATGATATGCAACTATGACAAATGAAAGAGAATTGTGAATGCATAACATTTTCAATAAAATGTGAAGTGATTACTCACTGCAAGACATACCAAACATACTTACAGAAAAATTTTATGCAAACTTTACAACAAAGACATATGCTAGGGCTGTACAGACAAGAGGAAACATATCTCATATAACTACAAACATGATAACTGCTGCCACAGGTAAAGTTAAAAATACAAGTTCCATGGAATCAAGCAACATCGGTTGTGGTTTGCAGTACAGAATCCAGGAAAGTCTAACTATGCATCACTTCAGTCATATTAAACAAAGCGTTAGGATGTGGGCCCATCTCAAACCTATGGTGACAAGTTTGAGTGGGACAAATTCACACAATGGGGATGGGGGTGAGGAGCATGTGAGATTCGAACAAGTTTAAACCCATCAGCCTGGCCTGTATTCCATGTGCAATTATGCAGAAAACCATAGTGGAATTTATCCAAAATTATACAAGGAACCAATAAAATAGTATGGGTTAGCTAAGGGGAGATCTGCCATTTGTATGATGTAGTATTCTTTGAAGAGATGAGCAATAATTGATCAAAATATGACACTGAGTGGTTTATTTTGAACTTCCTAAGACAGAATCATGAAGGAATTGTAAAATACATTAAATGCCAATACATGTGTATTTCAATGGGAAAATACTAGTTGTGCAACAGGGGGAGGGTCAGGGAAGAAGTTACCTGCCCAGCTCTGTAGTGTGGTCATTACTTTCTGTACTATTTTTAGATATGAAAATGTAAAATGAGTTCTGGATAACCAAATATGGAGGCATTTGCAACATGGGTAGCATCATTACTTCAATAAAACATGCCAAGGCTCAGAAGCAGTTAAAAAAAACCATAAAGACTAGTGCAGTAGTAATAAACTCATCTTAAATGTCAATATACATGAGACCAGGTAATAAAGAAACAAATATATCTACAAAACAAATGGTCAGTGCATTATTAAATATATCACTATCATTAATAAGCCATCGATATTGACAGACCACTTAAAAACTGACCAGTTCAAATCCAACACCACACCCAGAAAGAATGTTCTGTAGCCCATCTAATTCTGAAGGTCATATCTAGTCCCTTAAGTATGATCATTGTACAACTTTATAATTCAATAATTCAACCCATTACTGAATAAAATGCAGTATTCCATAGGCTTTCAACAGACCCACAGAAATAGTATGAAATTTTCTTGCAATTCCTTAATAGACAAATCATAGGACTGCAAAACCTGAACTGTTTAAGAATTCGGCAGCAATTGCTATTAAGATTTGTCTCTTATAGGTTACTTAGAAGTGACATTTGCCTTGTTTTACATCAATTTCACATCCAATTATACTTGAAGTATTTGGCTGGAACAGACCACTTGGGATCCTAGTGCCAAAAACAAATATCAGTAATAAAAAAACATACCAGGTACATAATACAATGCCTTCCAGTAATTCCCTCTTACAATCAGAGCAAGTAATTCATTAAGTTCCACCAAAAATGATCTTGAAACATATATAGAAAGTAGAAAATGCCAGCATAAGGTTATGGCAATCAAGCTTCTTGATGGCCAGTGGGTTGCAAGCTTAGCAATGAAATCTATGAACAGCTCTATGAACCTATGAGCCAGAATGCAAACCATAGTAAATAATATATATATATATATATAATATATATATATATATATAAAATATGTTTTTGAGGCTATGTGGACTGATATAGCACTACTACAGTATTCCTAAAGAAAAGTACCATCACCACATACCCTGACCAGCAGCTTCCACGCAACATATATCCATTAGGGGGTAGACACTGTAGGTTGCATGACTGGGTATTTGTCACTTGCTAATGGTAAATAATAAAACAAAATGCATTATCAAAGTGTATCGGCTAATACCCAGATAGTATGCTGATAAATTATTTATTTGGGTAAGGTAATGATAGTATTGCATGTCTGTATTTAGCCTTAGCTTTATACAAAGTAAGATAGAAATTCAGAACCACTCTAATTGTAGGCAAAGTCCACTTTACCTATCTAGTCTGCACTTTTTTACTGATAATTGGATAAGCTGCATTTCCTGCTTAAGAAACCATTTATTGTTTTCAGGCCTTATAAAATCTGTACCATGTCTGTCCCAAACATTCCTAAAGTCAGTCCTAAATTTGACCCTGCTATCTCCTGAAGACAGCTGCTCAGTTAATTCATTGTCCTTAGAGTGACTTTTTGTTTCTGCATATATCCCTTGACATATCATTTTTGTATCTTCAAATTGGGTTGTATTGTATCTTCAGACTGGGTTCTCTTGTTTTTCTACATTACTTTTCTTTAAATACAGTTACCATTTGGAATCAGTTGAAGTTTCTTTTCTTTTTATTCTTTAACTTGTAGGCATGTTTTTTTTTTTTTTACAGGGTGAGTTAACTGGCCAACTTCAGACCTACTTCAGGTTAAATATAAGCCCAAACTACAGGAATGAAATATATTTGGGCAATTTTTAGTACCCAGTGCAAACAAAATGCTTTTGCAGAGGTGTGAGGAAAGTGCACCACCTGGAGAAGGTTCACATGAATATGGAGGAAAACAAGCAGACTGGAGACAGCCATAACCATGTCTAGAACTGAGCCCCTATATTAGAGTAGTAATGCAGAAGCCTCAGTCAGCGAGACATCATGCTAGCCAGTCTTTTGAGGTGCTCATTGTTGTTATGTTCCCCTTTTTACTTTTGTTAAAGACTGTACATATTAAATCCTTCTAGCTTCTGCTATTTGTTCTGTTCCAGAGCATTTATCACTTGTATTGTCAGTATACTAAGTGCAATCATGACTCATGTGGAATATAATGGAACATCTAGCTTTTAATTTTTAGTTCCTTTAAACCTTGGTATTTTGTATTGCATTGCATAAATGCACATTGCAAACATAGTCTAAAAAGCAGGCATTGTAATATCTGACAGACAGTCAGTGGAATATAATAAAATGACCCTGGAAAATAGGATTGAAGCCTGGACAGAATTAAGAACAATTACAAATTTTAAGTGCACAGAACACTAAATATGCTTATATATGGGCTTAATTTACTGAGAATGCATTGGCAACAGTAAAGTTTCAATCTGCGAAATGCACACATTGTGCTTTTTTTTCATCAGCAAAAAAGATAATATAGTGTTATAATTAAGAATACATAATCACTTCTAAACATGCATCACTGTAAGAATTGTGCTGTGGTAACTGTAGTGTCAATAATATAAGCATTTATTTTCAAATGATGTAACACTGAGGCTCATCACCTAAGGAAAATGTAAAAGATTTTAGCTGTACATGCAAGTAATAATAATTAGCCTTTTGTATTATTATTTTAGACCTCACTTTTTCAACTTTAAGCTGATGCCTAAAGAAATAATCTTCCTTTATTTACAGTATTTACAGTTAATCATAAAGTAATATCTGGATATTACTTGTAAATCCTGCAAAAATCCGAATAATACAGTAACAAAAATCACGTAAGAAAAAAATAACAAAACATATGAATTATACATTTCTGACAACTGCATGGCTGTCAATCAGATGAGATGACTCACTTTCATTGTTAATTGCATTGAGGTTTTTGGCACCTGAGGCCTTTATAGATAGCTAAAAGTGTGTGGTGCAGCCTACTTAATAGTTTAATACCACAAAGGGAAACGGCTAATCACTGGGACACACTTCTTTCTTTCTTTTGTGAACATATTGAACATACATATTTTAATGTCCAGGAGCATTAGCTCCTTAAAATGACACAGAGTATCATGCTGTCTGACTGCGTGTGGACTGTAAAAGCACTGTGGCGACCTCATTAATGCCATACATATTCAGTATAACACATTAAAGAAATTGTACACAGCTGTACAGAACCATATACGCACAGGACAGTCTGCTGTTTATTCCATACTAAATGAGGATTGCTTTCACAGTGTTTTAGACTAAGCATTTACATTCAACTTTTAAATTAATATCTGTATGTATGTATTTGCCATATTATATATCATTATATACCAGCAAGTGAATTCAGAGAAAAGCTAACAAGTAATACAAAACCTCCATATCTCTCTCTCTCTCTCTCTCTATATATATATATATATATATATACACACACACACACACACACACACACACACACACACACACACACACACACACACACACACACACACACACACACACACATTTTTCTACATATAGAGGCACATGACAGCAGTACCTCTAAACTAACTGGTGAACATATTCTCTGTCTTTTAAAGAAGCTTATTAGAGACGTCAGATAAATTTCTTTTTTCTTTAATTTAGTGTGTACTGACGTAATATTTTTCATTTTGTTCCTGTCATCCCTTAGAGGCTGTGCAATATCTATCAGGTTTCCTGGTAACATTGCATGTATCGACTGCAAAATAATTGTATACAGCTTATTTGTTTAACAGAGTAAATGTACAAAACAGTTAAATAAATATTATCCCCAATCCTTCCCTAAGCCAGCTTTCCTTGTTAGTGTCAGGCAATGAGAAAAGGAAAGTAAATGCCCTGCTTACCAACAAGCAGAGAATTCTCTAAAAGACACTAAGTCCTTTCCCCTCAAGGGCATGGAGTTCTGAATATTTACAAGTAGGAGGTACAGTTCTAACAAAAATAGAAACGTGGGAACAAAACAAGAACAAAAGGAAGCTCAAATAAGCAAACAGTGGAAGAAAAGAGGGAACGTGAGAAGATAACATGGGTACATAAGGTATTAGGCACCTGGCAGACTTACTGCAAGTGGAAGAACCCTGTAATAGCAACAACAGAAAGGGATGGTAAAAAACAGTTTAGATCAAAATATAATGCTTGTTCTATGCACACAATCCGAAGTTTGAAAATTGAAGGCTTTGTAGAAAAAAGATACAAGTACAATCTGTGATGAACCTATCTTGATTGTCTAGTTATAAAACATGAGTATTATATTCCATATATGTATAAATAGCTGTAATTTGCACAGAGGAAAGTAATGTTATAGGGTGCATGAATGTAAGTAGCTCTAACTTTATACAGAATATCAGCAAATGTATGTACAGCAAGCCTTACATCCAAGTGCAGCTATGCAATTATAGTGTTACATAAGAATCCTAATAGATGAGAGGCATGTCATATTTTATCATTAAAAGAGTTTGCAAAGTTTAAAAAAGATCCGTGAAAAGATACTCAAGTCAGTGCAGAATGCATGATACAGGTAAAATATATTTGCATGTTACAGTCTTCTGGGCAGTTGTGTTAAAAGTATGAATTGCTCCACATTTTGAAATATACTGTCAATCCTTTTTTTGGAAATAATGCTACATAATTATGGACTGTCTGACAATGTGATGTATGTAGCCCTCTCCCACTGACTTCTGCGTGCAGAAACATTGTCATGGGAGAATTTTATGGATAATTTCACCAGGATTATTTTCAGTTGTAAGTACCTGTCTTTCGGCTTTTCCCGGTTAGGGGTCGCCACAGCAGAACTCCGGTCCACTAATGATTGATAGTTGATTTTTACGTGCCGAGTTACCAGCCCTGATGCACAACCTTCAATGAAGGTACGCCCATTCACACATGATTTTCAGTTGTAAGTGATTTTTATTAATACAGATGCTAGGAAAACTTTAGTTGTAGAAATACTTTAAGGGGACTTCTAAAAATCAGGGTCTGAACCACCTGTATTGCTGTAAATAATTATTTGTTTCTTTTGAGCAGACCTTTCTACCTTTCTTTACCAGAATATGTTGCAATATGCTAGAGTATGTGAAACAATGCTTGACAAGTAGGTGAAATATGTAATATACAGTCAAACATGAGAGTGGAAGGTAAAAAAAATATTAGAATCAAGTGTACTAATGTTCATCTAACTATAGATTAAATGACATCATAAATTAGTATGAATTTATGCTTAAATTTCATTAGAGAGTAGAGATTATTGTCTTTTGCACAGTGTTGTCGGAAGAAGAAGGTTTATATGAATAGTGGTCCCCATAATGAGTGACAGCAGAGTAGAGTAACTGCAACCCCCCACCCCCAAATTCTAAATTAATTATTTACCAAAATTGTTATTTAGGTTTACTTTGTTAATTAAGATGGATGTATTGATAACATGTCTTTTTCAGACAAGACACCAGCTGATAATTAGGCTAATGTTTTATTTCTTTTTAACTGCATAAGTAAGCTCACCTAATAAGAGATAGTTTTTAAGAATACCCAGCCATAGACAAATATAATAAAAATGGATAACAGCCAGTGACATGGATGAATTCATAAAGATGAAAAGAAATGTACATACCAGTGCAGAATGCTATAAACAGACTAAAGAACTGTATTAAAAATGTTGTGATTCAATAAATAAAATTTACTGTGTTGCACATGCCTACTTAAACAACTACTGATCGATGTAGCTAAAAGAGGAATGGTAAGTAATGGACAAGTTTGAACTGGGGTAGTGTGAAGCTGCATGATTGCTGAACCAGACTGTTGCCAAAATGTATTGTATCAAATCTATTTCGGGCTGAGCTTGTAAGAAGCTGTATATGCTGGCAGTGTTAGACAGATGTAAGAAGCTGTATACGCTGGCAGTGTTAGACAGATGTAAGAAGCTGTATACGCTGACAGTGTTAGACAGATGTAAGAAGCTGTATACGCTGGCAGTGTTAGACAGATGTAAGAAGCTGTATACGCTGGCAGTGTTAGACAGAAGGGAAATGATGAATTCAGGTATTACATGCCCAGATAGGCCACATTGACACCAGTAATTTGCTTAGTTATGACCTAACTGTACTAGCTGCCTGATTAAGAGCTTCCTCACTACTATGCTGGACAATATTTGTGACATGTGCCATGTGGACTTCACATCAAGGATTGGAGGGGTGAGCCATCCCACTTCTCACAAAGGTTGTTGCTGCATATCCGAGCTCAGGAACACTTCAGTGGCATGCAGGTAACACACTAGGCATACCCTGGAAGTCTGTAGTAGGGCTACTGGATGCATTACTCACTTACGTGCTGCAGGACATGACAGGAAGATGCCACATTGTCTTTTTATATCAGGGACAATGAACCACTGTGCAGGCTTTCCATAGAGTGGGAGATTAGGTTAGCTGATGGTACTTGCAGTAGTAAACTCTACCCTTATAACCACACGTGCCATACTGAATGATGAGATGGCATCTATGAGGTCCTCTTCGTTAAGTAGCACCTACTACAGGTAACCATATCTATGTGTCATGCTGCCAGATTGACAGTTCCTGTGATATTTGCATGTAGCAGACAGTCAGCTTGTCTTAGGCATTCTTCCAAAGATATATACTACAAGGATATCTTGTTGGTATGTATGCATGACACAAAACACAGGTAATGCTAAAGAAGGAATGTTGCAGGGATGAGGAGTAGAAATTCAAAAAATAATTGATTATTACATTCTCGCTATGTCAAAGGTGATGCTACATACCTGCCTAATGCAGATATGTATGCAGCATGTGAGTATTGCATCTAGTCATGTCTCCAGCAATTTCGCTGAAAAGAGGTATAGCTGGATGATAGCTAAATCCATACAGTGGTAAGAGTGTGTGTGTGTCTGGTATCCTGAAAGGGTATTTCAGCTACATAGATGGCTTGGGGCTAGTGATTCAGTACTCACTGGAGAAAGCACCACAGGTGGTCTGTTTCAGGATGCACAGTATCTGGCTTCTGGGTGGTAGGCTGGGAGAAGGCATATGAAACAGGAGGACAATGACCACTGTACATAAGTGGCTTGCAAAGCGGAGGCTGCAGAGGGAATGCTGCCATGAGTACACATAACGGACACAGCTCATTTGTTCCATGTAATTTTGTTAACATCTGTTGGTCCTGAATTCAGTGTGAAATGTGGTAGATGTCTGTACAGCAGGTATTACACTAGTGTCTGGTTGACATGCCCAAATCTATTGCATATTCAGTAAAATGACACAAACATATGCTGCTTCAGAGGCTAAAGTACAACAAAGAATAAGGAATACAACTGTTTTTTTTAAACTGTACAGCAGAGCATCTTTTACCACTAAGACACAAGAATATCATCTTATGTGTAGATCACACAGCCCACTTATCTGTAGAGACCACATTGACATTGCGTGACATGTCATACACACTGATTGTAAGCACACATGATAGGTGGGTGTGTCTGTACTGTTATAGCCAATGGCAGTCATGGAGGTGTGAATACATGATCATTCACAGGAAAAAGCATGTCCATGAGCTGAATGTGCAAAGGAGACTGTAGTGAAGAAACCTATTTGTTGTCAACGTTGGTAGTATCCCATGAGACTCTCAGATATCTGCCCGTTAAGAGCAGATTATTGAAGCCATGGATGCTGTAGCAGGCTGTTGTGTTGTACTGTGACTTCATGTATGGCAAATATAGATCTTGGTAGTTCCTGCACAGTCTGATGTGTGCTGCATAAGAACTGTCCACATGCTGTCCTCAGATGTCTGAGAGTCTAGTGCACTGGCCTGCATTTTTGCTGTATGAGATATTCCTGTAGCAGACAATGATTGTCTTATCTACTGATAATTTGCTCTAGAAGCATTCATAGTATGGCTGCATGTCCAGTCACTGATAAAACAATCAATAAATATAAAAGGCAGTGCTTGAATTTCAATGCAAGTTTATAAACAGTTCAGATTAACTTGGAGAGTGAGCATGCTGTTTGGAAAACAGATGGGGCTACTTAACAGATTGTGAGATGTTGTATTACATAGCTGCAATGCATAGAAAAGAAACTTATAAACATAAAATGCCTGCACATGTTAATTACTAGGTCAGTTTTGCTGCTTTTTTAACTTAGAAAATTATGTATGATTTGTGCACCATGGGAAAGTTTATTGCTGCTACCTGTAAGACCACTGTGTTACCATGTTTTCATAGATTTTCCTGGAGCAAATTATGGTACTTGCTGCTGGACTACAGTCCCATCCAATAAAAGTAAAACTGAAAGCATACTTTATTTTATTAAGTAATTATTTTCTTTTTTACTTTTTTCATTAAAAAATAGCTTAATTTCGTGTTTTGGGGATTGGTATTCTATGTGTGCTGCTGTACATGGGCTGAGTTATGCGTTCTCATAACAAAAAAAATGGTTTACTTGGCTGAGCTATTTCTAAATCAGCCCAGCATTAGACCTACATCAAATGGAGAGTAAGGTTATTACAGGTCTTCCTTCATTTTAAGAATGGCAGAGATGCAGCTTCAGGGTAGGTTGACTGGGCTGCAGCATAAAGTAGGATGGAGTCATTCCATAATGGTTTAGGCTGCAACAGGTGGTTCAGGCAGCCTGAATAAATGAAAGAGGTGGACACGTAAGTCAAGGTATGAATGCAGGAATAACTATTTATCTTTTTTAAATTAAAGTTTTATTTATTTATTAATAGTACTATGCCTAACACTGCTAGGCAGGCTAAAGGACAATAAGTATTTTTAATGTGTGTGTGTGTGTGTGTGTGTGTGTGTGTGTGTGAACGTGTATGTATATGAATGTTTCAGTTCTGTGTCCCTTACTGAGTAAGATATTCAGGCTCTACTACATGTGTAGCATTTTAAATCCACATTACCTTATTTTTAACTATTTCCCTGTCTTCATTTCTCAGACAATTTCTAAAAGTTTAGGAATTATCAGATTCCATTAATTTTTGTACGCAGGGTTAAAAACTACTATTTTTATCTTTACTTCAGTATGTTTATGTGCATCAGGTCTCGCTGTCTGTTGGGGTGGGGTAGGGAGCAGACTGATACAAACTCGAGTGTTTAGCGAACAAATTAACCTGATCATATAGAAATAAAGATTTTTTATAGAAATTTTCTCAAAATCTTATTACATTCTCTTCTAGTTTGGCTAATCCTCATTAACAGTTTTAAGTTAGTAGTTTATTTTTTCTAAACCTTGCATGTGATGAATCTTGATGTGTTCAAGGTGTCATATCTTGAGTCAGCATTAACTTATGCATGCCAATAGTGTGCACAATAGAACAAGCTGAAGAGTTTCTGTTTGACTAACAAGTCTGCTCTATGCAATAACAATTTCTAGATATTTGTAGGGTATAGAAGATAACTTAGTTACAGTTTCTAACTTTTTCTTTCCCTTTTCTGAAGACTGTTTTTTGTACATTGATAATTTAGCTCTTATTAAATATAGACAGCCTTTATGTTTAGATTTACATTATATTATTAAGCCATTACCTGTCTGTACCCTTTTGTTTACTGGCCTGCCTAAATATTTAACTAGCTGTCTGAGCATTTCTTTTGCAATGACAGAAACCATAACACATAATCCAGTTATGCATCTGTTGTACTTGAAGTGTCTGTTGTAAATAATTTATTTTCTTTGCAAAATTTAAGAGGAAATGCTTTACGTGAAGAGATATAATTACCACCCCATTTCATAACTTGTGACAATAAAGTTAGGAGATAATGCTCTTAAATGAAACCATCAAGAAGTGGGTAAAAGATAAGACAGGTGAATGTGACTTTTCTGGCACACATTGTCAAAAAGTCAGCATCTGCTGAAGTGTGGGGATTTGGCCCAAAACTGCCAGCTAGTCACTGCTGTCATTCAGTATGTTTATGCAGGTCCATATTTATCCACATAAACATAAACACACATAGTTAGAGAATGTTAAAGGTATAGTATTTCATTTGCAACATTTGGCTGAGTGTTATCTTACTTTATAAGAAGACAGAACTGAAACCATCACAGGTAATTTTTGAAGCAATGAGTTGCTGGATGTAGCACTGGAAGTTGCCTTTCTGTGTTTTCTTTCTCAGATTCCCTTATATGATTGCTTTCCATAGCACCAGCTGCAAGGCATGCAGTTCATCTCCTGAAGTTTTCCCTGTTACCTGTTCTGTGTTGTATAACTGTCACCATATTAAGGCAATGACTGAGATACCTAAAAGGGTAAGCATGTAAAACATGGTTTCAAAATCAGTGAAATGACAAGAATAATAACAAGTATCTTTTTCATTTAAGAAAAAAATTGATGGTGTTTAACAGATTTAATCTATAGTTCATTTGCTGATGTAGGCGCAGGTAACCTAAACATGTATTTATTGAAAAACAGAATACTGATTTGCAGTTGTGACATGCCTAATTTTTATCATTATTCATTCTCCTGGTGTGCTAAACGTCCTCATAACAGAAAATAATCTTCCATCATGTTTGTCTAGTCAGGGGTCCATTACAGATGGGATTGCCATTCCCTACACGGTTTACAATATTATTTCTTGAATATGCTGTGGAGTTTAATCTTGTTTCCTTACTGGTAGATGATTTTGTTATTACTTTTGTATACTGAGTTGTGTTCTTTAAAATATTTTTAGGTTACTGGAAGTTTCTTCTGCAAATTGTAGTTTCATATATGGAGCTGTGTGGAATATATTATAATGGAATATTTATAGATATGAGTATGAACAGATGACAGTTGCCTGTTTCTGATTTTGCATTATATTTTAGTCCATTCCTTATAAAATGTATAGTTTTCCAGCATACTACTGTTGTTTATAGTCACTAGATAATGACAGGCATGAGAGTTGCAGACTTCATATCCTTTAGATAATGCATGCAAATGAAAAAAATGTTATAGCAACTTTCTAATTGTATAGGAGCAATATTACAAATCTGTCCATGATTCTAGATCTAAGAAGTTGAGTGGCATGGTGGTGGTGGGGGGGGGGGGGGTTGTGAGGATTGGCTTGTAATGGGACACACTGTGTGGTTCTGACAGTAGCAAGATGAAATACATTCCTGGACCATTATTTATGTATTGATTCTCTCATTTGATTGCAAAAAGACATCTGAAGATCTGAAGTGTACACAATCATTCAGTGGATGTAAATGATGGTCCCATCTGTGTGCGTGTGTGTGTGTGTGTGTGTGTGTGTGTGTGTGTGTGTGTGTGTGTGCGTGTGTGTGTGTGTGTGTGCATGCGTGCCTATTCCTCTTGCAGTGGTTTGCACTGTAAGAGCCTGACAGCAGTGAGCTGAAATACATCCCTGAGACATTATTTATAAATTTATTAATTCATTTAATTACAAGTTGACATCTGAGATATACACAATCAGCAATACAATTGCTATAATTACTAGGTATGGGGGCTGGGTGTAGATAAAAATAACTAACCCTGCTGTCAGAGCCAAGTTAAACTGTCGTTAATATGGCATTGTGTTTACTGTGGCCATTTAAAAATAATACAGTCTGACATCTGAAGTGTGCACAGTCAAGAAACTGGCTGTAATTAATTGGTACAGGGGTTGCCTGTGGTCTAAAATGACTTTGTGTGGAGGTGATAGTGTTGCATTGTATCTTAAGGTGACACACTGCCATAGTTTGGTTCACTTTCTGTCGCAGCTGAGTGTGAGCATTGTAGACAACAGTTGGTTATTTTGGTGATCTGTGCAGAATGTGTGTGATAGTATCTGATAGTTGGCACAGTGGCACAACAAATAGCATTGCTATCTCACAGTGTTTTTTTCTCTGGTTGAGTTCTTGACTATGATTCCTTTTGTGTGAAGTCTGCATGTTCTCCCTGCCTATGTGTGGATCCTATCAGGTATGCTGGTTTCCTGCAAGACTTCATAAACATGCCATGGGTGAACTGGCATTCCTCTGTTTTGCCATACACTAACAGTGTGAGTGAGTGAGTGAGTGTGTGTGTGTGTGTGTGTGTGTGTGTGTGTGTGTGTGTGTGTGTGTGTGTAAGTAGCAGGGGTGTGGGGGGGTGCAGGGATGCTTGACCCCTGCATAAATGTGTTTGTGTTATTTATTTATTTTTTTGTGCATGTGTTTTTTGTTTTTATTCAGTATACTGAGTTTCGCAAAAGTGTGTTTTCATTTAAACACATTTTCGCTGAAGTGAGATCACTTAGTTATGTTTCAGTAAAGTGAAATTTTGGTAGATCAAAGTAGACCCATATATGTGTGTGTGTGTGTGTGTGTGTGTGTGTGTGTGTGTGTGTGTGTGTGTGTGTGTGTCTGACAGCAACAAATTGAATTATATTATTATGGCCATTTGTTCTTTCCCTTTCTTTCCACTATGACATCAGAGGTATACATGGAATGTGTCTGCCTTTTGGGGGTAGGAGTGAGGAAGCCTACTTACTGTCCCAACAAACTGGATAGTCACACAGGAAAATCGATTTAGTGTTTTCATTCATTATTAATATACCATAGAACTGCAGTGGTGGTGCTGCGGTAGCATTGTCGCCTCACAGTATAACGTTGTCCTGTTCGATTCTCCGCCGCTAGAGCCTTCTTGTGTGTGACGACATGTGAAATACCCTTTTTCGCTAAGGTTGTGCATCAGAGCTGGCAACTCGTAAAATAAAATGCCAATCATTAGCGCTTACGGTTCCAGCTGTGGCGATTTCTAACCGAAAAAAAAGCATTAATATACCATAGAACTTCTTTAGAATCTACATAGAAAATGTAAAATCCGGTTTTAATCACCAACATGAAATCACATGTCTATGTAAAAGAAAAAGAATAGAAATGCAAGGTTTTAAAACCAGCCAATAAAATTGCTAGTTTAAAAATCAGGAAGTGTTTACTTTACTTACCCACAGTATATTGAAAAATTAAAAAAATAAATAATCCCACATAAATATGTGTTATAAGTTTAATGCTATAATCTTCTTAGTAGAATAAAATACTTAATGTTGATGAAATCATTTAAATCTGGACGTTCATCCACTCTACACCTTATTTGCCAGGTTGACTCAATACATTCCAACCGAATCTTATAGTCCCCTATGAAAACATCTTGACTGATGGCATCGATGGCAAAAAATGTAAACTTTTTAGAAGATGTACACTCAGAAGCATGTTTGGCCAACATGCTATTCATGTCCTAAATTCTTCTAAGAACCCTAATCATTTTTCCAGTATAAAAACAAGGACAGAATCACAGGTAGTGAGATACATCATCCCTTGTAACCCACAATCAAATCTGTCCTTAGACATAAAAATGATATCATGAGCATTTAAATTAATGTAACTTGAAATGTTAATGAAGTGGCATTGATTGCAATGTCTGCATTTAAAAGTTCCAACTGTGCCAATATTGTATATCTTATTCTCCTTCTCCCTTGATGACACTCTCTCCAGGATACTTTGAACATTGTGTACCTTTTTATGGGTAAAATGTGGATATTCTTCCAAAATTCTAGCCAAATCTGCATTGTCAAGAATGATTTTCCAATTAACGATAATGATTTTTTTCATAAGCTTCATGTCCGTAATAACTGGGATGGGTAATGTGCACTGGAAGCCAATCAAATGATATTCCACACTAGTAGGCGCATCTGTATCAACCAATGCAACCGGAGCTATTAATCTTCTCAGGATAGGCTTAGATGATATAAGTCTAAGTGAATTGACTTCTATTTTCAGGAGCCAATCAAGCTCATAACCTCTATGAAAAAACTTCTTAATAATTGGATTTCATCCTGATACAGTAAATCTTCACTGGTTAATCTGCTCGACCTGATGTATTGTCCTTTGACAACGTTTCTTTTCATATGAAATGGATGTAGGCTATGCCTATGCAACTACTGATTTACAAAAATCTCCTTGCGAAAAATATTGCTAGAAATAGGATTATCCCCACCTGTCAAAGCCAAAGTGATATCCAAATAATTTATGCATGATGTGCTGTTGCTCATAAATTCAAACAGCTGATCAAATTCACTCTCTGTGTCGCTCCAAACAAAGATCAAATCATCAATAAATTTCCTGCACAAAATACCCTTTCCAAATAAATCATGCACTTTCAGATGTTTTTGCTGTCATAGAGCCATTACCAGTTTTGCAAACACTGGAGCCACCTTGACCCCATCCCCACATTGCTTATCTGTCTATAAATCTGCCCTGAGAAGCTGAAAAAATGTTTTATAATACCACCCATAATTATGTACAAATGGCATTAAGCTAGCCAGTGTTAAAATTGGTGAAACATACCAGATATTCTCTGACAGCCTTGATACCAGCCTGTTGATCAATGCAAGTATATAAGGAGACTACATCCAATGAAGCCAGCCACCAGTCACATGATATATTCTGGACTTTTTGAAGTACTTCAAGCAAATGCCATGATAATCTAAGTAGCTATAAATAACTTTGGTTTTATAATGGTCCTCTGCTACCACCAGCCTGAAGGGTGGTTTGGTATGATTTTTATGTACCTTGGGGATGCAAAACAGTCTTGCCATTTTAGGTAAGTCTATGCTCATATATTCATACATTTCCTGGTCAATCTCCACTTGATGCAGAAGATCTAATAACACGCTCTCAATTTCTCTAAAATACTTCAGGACAGTTGTCTTCGTAGTAACTTCATAACAGGTGGTATCTGCTAATAAAGTGTAGATAGCCTCAGTGTAATCTATATGATTTATCACTACTGTGGTACCACCTTTATCCATCTTCATAATTATGATATTTCTGTTAGATGACAATTCTTGTAAAGCTTTATTTTCTCCAATGGAAACATTGAGGTTTTTTTTTTTGGTTTCTTTCCCAACTTATTTCTAAATTCAGCCTCACATCATTGTTGAAAAACCTGAATAGTAGTATGCAATAACGGATTGTAGGTACTTTTTGTGAGGCTTCTTTAAATCATCTTGGTAATGGGGAATATCATGTAATATATAATGTAAATTGAGCTTTCTTAAAGACAGCCTGAAATCTATAATGGTTTTGGTCACATCTGCAGCCTGAGTTGGATTGAAGGAATATCCTTTGTTTAAAATCTTTAAATGATCAGTACCAAGTACCATATCACTTAACTTTAACACTCATATCAAAATGTAGTTCTTTTTCCGATTCTTCCCTCTGTCTTTCTCTTTGGAGTTGTTGGCTTTATGCCAATTGGGTGTCATCACCTTTCCTGATGGATATGATAAAAAAGGACCCAATGTTTGAGCAGAAGGAGTCACTTTAGATGTATTTGCCATGACTTCAGAATGTGATTTTCCTTTTATCATTGTCGTATTACTATTTCCTTCAGAGGAATGCGTTAGGGAATGAACATGTTTTAAAATAGGAGATGCTTTTGTAACCATATTGGAAAGACTCGTTATATTACTTCCATCGCTGGACCCATCTATACGTTCCAATATTAAAGGAGCACCCACTGTCATAATTGGCTGATCCGATTTTAATGGATATGCCTCCTCTTTCTGATAGGCTGCCAAGACTCTTTGTAATTTGCTGTGCTTCCTACTAATGATCATATTCGTGTGCTTCTCTGCTTTAGCTGATATCCCATTATATAATATTTGCAATTGTAAAAAATATACAGAACTTTTTATACTATCATGCAAAACATGCCATTAAAAGAAGGATATGAATAATGCACTGATCAAACATGCTTCTGAGTATACATATTTTAAAAAATTAAAGCTGTCAGTCAAGATGTTTTCGTAGGGGATTATAAAACTTGGTTGGAATGTACTGAGTTGACCTGGCAAACAAGGTGTAGAGTTGATAAATTCCCAGATTTAAATGAGTTCATTAACATTAAGTGTTTTATTTTAGAGTGAAGACTACATTAACCTTATAACGCATATTTATGTATGATTATATATATTTTTAAGTATTCACATATAATGGGGGTTAGTAAAGGAAACACGTCCTGATTTTAAACTATCAGTTTTATTGGCTGGTTTTAAAACCTTGCATTTCTATTGCTTTTTTACATAGATATGTTGATTTCATGTTGGAGATTTAAACAGGATTTTACATTTTCTAAATAGATAGTGAAGAAGTTCTATGGTATATTAATAAAGAATGAAATAGCTGAATCAAAATTCCTGTGTAAAGATTCAGTTTGTTGAGAGAGTATAACTTGTTTTCTTCAGGTTGGGTGTGTGTGGTTCTATGATGTTTTTTTGGTCCAACTGTGGATATGCTTTACAACAAAAACTTGAAACATATGCCTACGGCCATATTTTCTTAAACATTCATCCCAGTCTAAAACCTGGAGGTGCATAAGTCCACAGAAGGTTACTATACAAATAGTTTAGGAAACTGTTGACTTTGTAAAGTGAGCAATAAATATTACATATATTACAAATTAATGTCAAACAGTTCAAAATTATGTTAGATTACAGGGTTTACTTGAAGACATTTTTGCTTTACTGATATGACGGGTTTGAATGGTTTATGTGAATACTGAAAAACTGTAATTTCTAAATGGAAATTCATTTCAGCAGGAATAGAAATGCACAGTGAGCACCGATAAAGATATTTATTTTGTTGTCATTTAGTGACTGTGCACACATGGTAAAATTAAATACCTTGCAGTGATTTAATTGTGAAGTTCTGAATTGTCAAGATATTTTGTTGGCAGAATATAGCTGTCGCTTTATTGTGAGATTTCTGAGGGTCACTCCTGAATGGAACATGACATTAGGTGGTCTTAGCTCAGCCAAGACAAGCAACTCACACTGGAAAACAGCAAGGATGGCAGCAATCAGCATCATCATCTCAGACTGCAAAATAGATAGAAAAGGTGCAATTCCACGTTTCATAACAACTGCATGGGCAGTGTGAAAATGGCTGAAATTCTGACTTTGAATGGCAATTGGTGGGAGAAGTGTTCATTGGTATATGCCATTTTACATAATTTCTGATTGGCAACTCATTATAACTTCATTTGTTTAAGGTCATTTGTGGCCATTGCGTGTTAGTTTAAATGGCCTCTATTTATAGTGCTGCAGAAATGGAACACCAGCTTAGTACATTAGCTATTGCCTTGATAGCTATTTTGTAACAATTATTATAGTTTGTTAAACTGCTGTTGCTAACTGTGCTGCACCCTGGTGCCAAGCCTACCAGTGATTCATAAAAAAGTTTCATTCTTTATGCACAACAGTGGACGTAGGGTCATTATCCTGTTAAAGTAATGACAGGATGTGTGTTGTAGTAGCTCCCATTTGTAGGGGTTTGGCAATATCACTGTGTGGGGTGGCGGCAGGTATGGTTGTAGCAGTAGGATTCTCTGCCCTGCAGGGATCTCTGCTGCTGAGTGGCTGAACTTTCCCACCTATAAAAAGAAGTTTTTTTTTAATATATTTTGTGCTGATATGATGCTCAGCCCTGTTAGCTGAGCAACATATTAATGAGGAAAGGTGATTGTTATGCCCATAACTGCTATACCATCTACAGGAGTTTCATAATTTAACCCATTGGGTCCAGCATGGTATGCACATAGTTTAATGTCTGTGAATCATGCACAATGCTGAGGAGGCAGTGTTACTTGCATGTGTACTTGTGCATGCAGTTTTATGCTTAAGCAATGCAGTAATTCTGCTTACCATGGCCTTACTTCATTGGATTACTTTCTATCTGAATTGCATAGAGCTTTGGTTCATAGTTCTACAGTGTACCAGCTCTACACTATACCATAAAATGTTTATGAATATTGCCCAAACTCAGAATGAAAGAGGGAGTGATGAATGGCTTGAAACTGAGCAGTATTGCTACACCAAAAACTATTGTGGATGACATTCAATGATATCAGAATGAGCATAAAAAATAAATACTCATTGCTAGAGGTGTATAGCAGTATTCATTGATCACGTTTTTAGGAAGCAGCCTTGATGTTTGCCACTTAATTTGTTAATGGTGATTTACCACAAAGTAATAGACAATAACTGTCAGAAGAGAAGAGTAAAGCAATGGGACAGATGATGAGCACTCAAAGTAAAGTACAGCTGTGTAAGGAACGTTTCAGCTGTGACCCTTCAACAGCCATCTCAGAGAGGTCTTAACAAGTTGTCAGGAACTCAGTCCCACAATAAATTTTTAAGTAATTGTTTTTTTTTTCTGAACACAAACCCCCAATACCCCTTGTCCCCTGCTCCTGAACTTATATATACCAACTCCATGGTCAGAGAAATATGGGGCAAAGCAATAGACTAGATGCCTCACAATTTCTGCTGGTGCATACTGAGAAGCTGCTGGAAAACAGCATTCAGGGTGTTCAGCACTGCGCAATTGAACTTGAAAACAATGGCCCACATCCAATCTGTACTTGAGGTATAGGGAAGCTATGAGAAATTCATCAAGAAGACAACATTTCAACCAATTCATATCGGCTATCTTCCCATGGAGAGCATCAGATCAATGTATTTCTCTTTAGCAGACTACCCTCTTCACAAGCAGACATTGCGTCCTAATGGCTGAATGCTACTAAGAAAGTCATCTTCATAACTGCTATAGTCTGACAATCACCAGCTCTACAGAGCAGGAACATCTAACACTTAAAATATGCAAATGTCAATAAATCATAAAATAATTTACATACTGTAAAAATTAAATACCAACAATTATTAAGATAAGTTCATTGGCAAAGGGGCAGGACTTCCTCCTGTGATACTGGTGACTTCTAATTGATTAATGACCTGGAAGGCTGGAGGGAGAGCTGTGGCGAGTAGGACTGAGAAGCCGGTGGCCACCTTATCTACTTCTGGGGGCAAGGTGTGGATTTTTATGGCACAACGGTGCTCTTTAACATTAGTGTCACACTATTATGTGTTCACATAGAGGAGAGTATGAATGTTATCATGGAAGTATGCTTACACCAAAGCACAACCTTCTTCTCAAAGAAGTAGAGGGTACATTAAAAGTCACTGCAGTAATCAGCGAATGATGTGGGGTTAGGACAAATCTAATTATTTTCCTGCCCTGTATCAGCTGTGCTGTTACATTGGTGGTTCTCACTGGGGGAGGTGTTAATTCAATCAAATAATCATTCTAGCCAAGGGGACCCAAATATGCTAACAAAAGAAAGAAAGAGAAAAACAATTGCTTACATAATGGAAACTCAGAGGTATTATTGAATTGATTCTTAGAGACTTACTACCCATATAACATTTTTAAGTAGCTTTGCTGTTATGGTATGTACTATAGGAGAGTTGTTTAGGCAGCAAGCCATGAAGTACTGGCTAATTCTCAAGTAGCAACTTTCCAAAAAGGAGATTGATCACCACATGGTGACCCTGACTGAAAGCCTGCCATCCCTCTAAACTGAGTCTGTAACATTTTGTAAAGGCGATGACATTATTTGAAATCATTACCTTAAGAACACGCTTTGCAGAGACATTTCTGAAATATGTTGTACAAGTGAAAGCAACTGTAGTCAGGCATGCCTTGTTAAGTCATTCCACTGTCTTAAATAATAAATACAATATACTGTGCTGGCCACTTAGACTGTTTCTACTTAGTTAATGGAAAACATTGTCTGCCTGTCATGAAAAGACATTTTTTTTGTTTTCTTCCTAATACCTGTCATTTCCTCCAGGTAATATTTCAGTGTTCTCTCTGGAAGTTCAAACATAAAGCAGGCATTCATGTTTGTTTTCATACACAGGAAGAAAAAATTATAGTTATTGGTTGACTGAACCAGAAGGCACAATCGATCATAAAGGCAAGATTAGCATTCAGTGCAATTCTTTCACTATGGAAGGAAAACTGTCAAGGAATTATCTACATATCGCAGCTTGCTTATCAGAGAGTCTCCAACCAAAAGTCAACCAGCACCTGTAGTGAACCAATGAGTAGCTCCTACCATTCACACAGTTTATTAGGCAAGTAGAGAACTGAGTACATTGTATGTCAGTAAAACAGCATTTCCAAGACAGAAACTTCAGGCTAATTTATTCAGCAGGGTCATAGAAATTTAAAACAGACGTTTCCAGCTTGGAATTCAAATCTTTTCTACAATATTTTTTATGACTCTGTGGTCTTTGGTGTTGAACCCCTTCAAGACAACATTCTCAGGTGATCTAACCAGGTCTTCTGGAAGCAAGTTCTTGCAGCTTGAGTGGAAAGTACACAACAGTATAATTAGTCTGTGTATCACTCTTTTCACTGGTGCTGTAATAATGTAATCATTCAAACAGCTCCTAGTCTTACTCTTCAAGAAAAGTTAATGCGAGAACTAACAATGTATGAATGTCACAGGGCTCATGACAGTGACATCACGAGGTGGCTGAAAGGCAATTAAACCATAACAGCAGTTTGCATGGAAGGACAAACACTTTGGTTAAAAGTCAGTTTAACTAGGCTAGAATCATTTGCAAATTGCGTACAAGTGTGGTCAAAGATATAGACAGCAAGGGACATAATAACATAAATGTTTACTCATTGAAGTAGGAAATTATTTATTTGGAATCAGTTATAGGAGATACTGTTTTGATATATGCACTTCACACAAGTAATTTAAAATTAACAGTTATAAAACAATCTGTCCATGTAATAATGATCTGAGTAAGGCGATAATAATTTCTTTAGATAATCATTGAGATTCTCATTTAGATAAATTTATCTGGGGTGATTTTAAAGCTGAAGAAACACCTAAAGCTATTTAACAACACCCTTTGGTGATAAAAAAAAACTTAAGAACTAATACCTGATTAAAAAAAAAAAGAACTAATATCCAATAACACATTTGATTCTTGTTTTGTTCTTCTCAACTGTTATTGTGTTGGGTTTAAAGTGGCTTATATCACACTGTTGTCACGTGTGTGTGTGTGTGTGTGTGTGTGTGTGTGTGTGTGTGTGTGTGTGTGTACTTTAGCAAGACTAGAGTCTTTATTATGCTCAAAAAGCTCTTGCCTCCTTTTATACTCCATGGCAACAGTTACAACAGTTTAAATTCGATTCTCTGACTGCTCTTTTCCTGCTGGGGCCATACTCAGACTTGAATTTATGGCTTTAGTTGCAGATGCTCTCCAGCTGACAGCTGATACAATTTGAAGTAATTTGATGATTTCTTACATTTTCTAAAACACATCATGCAGATGATTAGTGAAAAGATAGTTTGAGGGAGTGGTGAAAGAATGTACAGCATGACAGTAGTGAATGCTGTGAATAGACACGAGCAAAGAAAATGAGATTGGACCAGCTAAGGTAGTCAGCAAAGCACTTGAAAGCCTTAGGAAGCACATTATGTAAGAGAAGAGCTAACACTACAGTTCATAAAGTTAGGAAGCATCAGAAGTGAGCTACTCCTTATACAGATGAGTAATGCAGTGAAAGAGATACAAGGACAGTTGCACATAGAAAATTAGGAATGAGGCAGCTCAACAGCAAAATGGTCTTAAAGTACAAAACTTCCAGCTAAAACAGATCGGGTATGCATCAGACCCCAGACATCAGCTCATAGTCAGATTTACCTAAGTTAATTCTGCAATTGTATTTTATATAAGGGAAAGAGAAGTGCAAAAACAAACATTACTCTAAAGATATAGTCAAAAAGGACTGGGAGGTGAAAAAGGAAATGTTTACATAAGAAAATTACTTAAGTCAAGGAAACTTATAGATAATCAGGGAGCTGAGATGAATGATGGGTCACCAAAGATACCATAAACAGCACCATAATTCATGCAAGCTGTGACGTCCGTGCACTGGCCCAGCAATCAAGGAGCCTCAATCCTCACCACTAACATCAGTGAGGGGCATCTACATTGGGAAGGATAACAAATACACACATAGTAAAGTGCAATTTTCCTTAAGAGCACACAGAGATCACAGTCTGGGGCTGGTTTTTCCCTTTCTCTTCAGATCCCCAGCAAGACTCCCCACTGGCACAGCTATAGGGTCCAGATCTCAGCCTAGTGGTCAAGCTAAAACCTCCAGCACCCTCTCTGTCCAACCAGTACTTTGTGTCCCTGCCAAAGTAGCTGACACACACACACACACACACACACACACACACACACACACACACACACACACACACACACACACACACACTTTGAGATATGAGTTATATACAAACGCACAGACACTCCTGGGGAAGGGTGGCACAGGTTCTCCAGCTATGCCCCTTCTGCCCAGACTATACAGTAGTACCACTTGCCACCAACCACTAATATCAGCTACTAATAGCCGTTGGTGGCCTTGACAGTGTCACTACATATGTGCAATGTACTCTAGAGCTTAAATTATCTCTACATAAAACAGCCACAGTTGAAAGGTTTAAAAATATTTAATAATAAATAGTAAGAACACAGCACAATACGTTTTACTGTACAGTGCTAGTCAAGAGTTCAGAGATCACAGAGAAATGCTTTAAATAATACAGTACAAAGGTTCTGACACCACTACAGAAAACAGCTACACTTGACTTCTTATTTCCTATCTATATCTAAGAGAAAACACAGTTCTAAAATAAACTTACATATAGAGCAAGGCAGTGCTGGGATGTGTGTCAGTTCGAAAAAACATGTAATGCTCTGATTTATGTGGCTTACATTAATATTTACAAATGACAAAATTATCTTTAAAATCCTATCTAGCTAGGCTGGCAGCCTTCACATATCTTTCCCCACAGGTCTTGAGAGCCCATCTGCATTGGCACTGCTAATTGCACTGCAGTACTACACTGACATATCACATGCTTGCAACCCGAAGCTCCATATTAGCAACTTGGCATTTTGCGGGCTGGCTCTGTGTAACCATGTATGGGGATTGTGGTCTGTAAGTACAGTGAATTTTCTTGAAAGTTGCTAGACATTTTTCATCCCAAAGGCATCTTTGTGAACTCATACAACAAGTCAAAAGGAGTCACAAAGGCTCTGTCTACTAGCACTGACTGGGATTCTGAATCTGCCAGTAACCCCTGGTGGTCAGATCAATGGTTATACTTAGCCCCACCCACCCAGGCCCTCTCTATCCCCCCATCGGGTAGCAGGGATGGCATGTGACATTTAATTCCTGTTTAATTAATTTCCTGTACAAAATCTGGTGCTGACATCTGGGTGGGTACACCCTGGTTTTCAGTGAAACATGTCCCCATACTCCTGTAACACTTGCAGATTTGGGGAGGTCACTGGGCTCAGGGAGTCGCTTCAGTGTGGCCAGGAGGAAAAAAGCACATTACATAGTAATCATATTAAGATACAACAAATTAAAATTAGACCATGATTACGTTTAGGTGAGCAAATCTAAGGTGGCCCTGAGGGGTATGTGTGGTTGTAGGATGTGTTGGATGACATTTAGTTTAGTAGGGTTAAATAATAGCTTGTGGGTAGTGGAGATAGTCTAGATAGTAGAGATGGAAAGTTCTAGCCAATTAAGTGGGAGAGTGGAGCAGGCAATGGTGGAAGGAGTATTTTGCTTTGATGGTGAATTTTTTTTATTATAACAAACAACATTTTGGAAGAGATGAGATACTTTATTTAGAGATTTTGATGTGTTTTCTTAATATTTAGTTGAATATGAGTGTCAAATTTTAGGTCATCTATAGTTACTCCCAAGTAGTTTGGTGAAGGGAACAATTTCTATGGTTGAATGTTTATGGCTTTAATTTGGAAGGCAGTTTGAGTGCTTGTTTGAAGTTCAGGGAGGTTGGTGGCAGCAGATTAAAAAGTGGAGTCATCTGCATATTGTATGATTTGTATTTGGGATGTCAGAGTGGGAAGTCATGATAAAGATGTTAAAATGCATTGGGCCAAGAATGGATCCTTTGGGAACCCCAGTGGGGTGGGAAGTTTGAGGTGGTGCCTTTTCTCTTTTTACAGCTTGAGATCTGTCATAGGGTACTTTGAGAACCAGGATAGGGTATTGTGTGGGAGTTTACAAAGCCTTGGAGAGATCTAATGGAACTGTAGATACTATTTTAGAGCAGTTATAGTGCTATGGCCAGACAGAAAACATGTTGGGTTTTGAGAGATAAGTGTTTTTTTGGTTAGGAAAGGCATGAGTTGGATGTGAACCATTTTGATGTTAAGTTAGAAGTATTATTATTTTGCCACCTTTGTGGTGGATGTGAGTTATTATTTGGAAGATCTTGCTAGTTCGGCTATAGAGTTAGTAAAAGAGGGAGTAAATAGAGAGGCCTGGGTTGAGAAGTGAGTTAATGGAGTTCATTGTTTGTTGGTTTTTTTTGGTTGGGTTGGTGGTTTGGTGTTTCATAGGATTGTTTGTCTTTGATTACGCTTTTTTTAGGTTGTGGAGTTGCTTATATTTAAGAGAAGGGGTTTCAGTCTGTTTATTGTGCTGATAAAGTTTCCATTTATCTCTTAAAGTAATCAACAGCGTTGTCTAGGGAGTGTTTTTCAGTGTTCCAGTTTTTTTGTTTGTTTGGGGTGAAAGTTATGGGGTTGAAGTTTGTATGTTGTATGTATGTATTGGTGCTGGTGGGTGGGGGTTGTTCGGAGTAGATAAAAGCAGGCAGGTGGTCACTAAGTCTGTCTGGAAGGATGAGTCTGAGTGTTATTTGGGGTGTAAGTGGGTAACATCCAGGGTAGATAGAGTTGATCCTGGGGACTGATTTTGGAATAATAAGTTTGTAAATAATGTAAAAGTGAATAGATTGACAGATTGTTGTTATATCTTTGGGTTATGGTTGTTAATATTGTTCAAACTTAACCTAGTATGTTGGTCTCTAGGTAAATATTAATTGGTGGCCCATTGGTTCTAGAGTTGTGATGTTGTTGTTGGTCTTGTTACCTGGGAATATAAAAGGATAGATGCTTTTTTTAGTAAACCTATTACTAGTTCTGCGTTGTTGAACAGAAGAATGGGATTTGGGTATGGAATAATGGAGAGTAGATTAGAGAATATTAAGGCTACCCCTCCACCTTTTCTAATCAAGTGGTCATACCTAAGGGCTGGGAACCCAGGAGGTAGGATTTCTGAGTTACAGATGTATAGTTTTAGCCAAGTCTCAGAGATGGCTACAATGTCAGGTAGGTTCTGTTTAGCCAGGCATGAAAGGGAGTTGCTTTATTTTTTAGACTCTGGGCATTGAGAGCGATTATTTTCAGGCTTTTGAGGCTGGTGGTACTGCTAGTGATTGGGGGATGGAGTTAGTAGTAGTACTAGGTCCAGGGTTTGGGTGTATATCACCTGCTAGGAATAGGCAGTTAAAGAAAGGAGGTAGTAGGAGATTTAGTTTACCCTTAAGGTGTTGGGGAGAGTTTGACAGAGGTTTAGAAAAGTTATGTTTTGCTGAGGTGGGTAAGATTTTTAGTTTAAAGTAGTAGAGTGGGTTGGGCTGCACTAATGAGGAGGATATAGTGTGGAAGTGTGGTATTGTGAGGGTGAGATGGGGGTTGGGAGTGGTGAAGTGGGACAGAAAGGAGGGGGGAGAGGAGTGGAGGAATAGGAGGTAGTATGCTATAGTGGGATTAGAAGTAACATAGTGATAGAGGGGATAAGAAGGGTTTGTAATAGTGCCGAATGCATAGTAAGCTGGTATTAGTTTGTTAGATGGTATAGTATGGGAGGTATAATATAGGTAGGGTATTAGGGAGTGGTTGAAGTAAGGGGTGTAGATTAGAATACAGACTGTAGGTGGAGGGGGAGTGGCTTATAATTGATGGGAGGAGATGAGAAGGGGAGGCGTAATGTGAGGAGGTGAGTGATTGGAGGGATGGAGGAAGGGAGGAGAATTATGGTTGGAATAAATGTAGGAGTAGTGGGGGTGGGTGGGAATTGGGGGTAGGGTATGGGAGTGGAGTGAGCCCATAGATTGAATGAAGCGGGTAGAGCCAAAAGAGGAGAATCCTGTGAGAAAACAATCAGAGCGAGAGAGGCTATGCACTATGGCTGGTCCTGCAGTTATGGGGTAAGTGTCATGCTTGGGGTAATGTTAAGCCCCAAATATCAAGGTTCAATGAGGGACTATTGGGGAACAGCAGAATTAGATCTCTAGCTCTTGCAATACAATAATACAAAATAGGATTAGTTAAATATTTTATTTAGGGAGTGCTGACATCTAGTGGCAGAAAAGGGTAATATCTAGTCACTAAAGCAGAATATATGATTTAGGATACAAGGAGCTTTACAGGAGGGAAGCAGGAGATAAATGGCTATGGAAGGCTATGGAAGGCTGCAAGCACACACGCGAGAGGTTGAGTTTGCAGGGAAACAAATGTAACACTCATAGTTCAAGAGTTTGTTTAGGCTACCTACACAGAGGTTTCCTTATTGGTTTCCAGATGGCAGGTAACTTTTCAGGATAACAGAGAATGGGCAGTTCAGGGTGTCCTTTCGGAAATGGAGGGAGAACTTCCTTGCTGTTAATTAGCAGAGAGGGCACCTGAGGAGTATGGCGGTGAGACGGGCAGCCAGCCATGAAACCATTTCAGGGGTTGTGGACGCTATGGATTATTATTTAAAAAAAAAAAACTCCTGTAATCATCATATTAACATGGTACAATTTGTGCCCCTGCATCCTGCCTAGCAGTTCCATCATGTAGTTAACATCACTTACCTTTCTTACCACCTTGTAGGGTCCCTCCCAAGCTGCTTGCAGGTTGTGTCTGACAGGAATGAGAACCATTACCTGCTGCACTACAGCATACTTTCTAGCTCGAGCATTCCTGTCATACCATACCTTTTTCTGTTGTTGGGCTTCTGCCAGGTTCTCCTGGGCCAAACCCATGAGTTCCCTGAGCCTTGTTCTGAGGTTTAGGACATATGTCACAACAGACTCCTTGTGAGGTTCACACTCACCTTCCTACTCATCACAATTAAATCTAGAGTTCCCCTCACCCTATGCTCATACAACAACTCAAAGGGTGAAAAACCCATGGAACCTCTCTGTAAGCAAACAACAGCTGGGGCAAATATTTGTCCCACTCCCTCTTAAACTGGTCTGCAAATGCCCATAGCATAGACTTGAGTGTAGAGTTTACCCTCTCAACAAGACCATTAGTCTGGAGTGTAGGGGGTGGCCTTCAGGTGCTTCATCTCCCAGTACTTCCACAGCCAAGCCAGCAGGTCTGACATGAAATTGACACCTCTGTCAGTCAGTATTTCTTTTGGGAAACACACCCTGTTGAAAATCTCTAACAAAGCATTTGCCACCTTTTCTGCCTCAATAGAGGACGAAGGCACTACCTCAGTGAATCTTGTAGCATACTATACTACCAGTAGGATATACTTTTTCCCTGTGGAAATTGGGGTACTCAGAGGCCCCACAATATCCATAGCTACCCTCTGAAATGGCTCCTCAATTACAGGCAAAGACATCAAAGAAGCTCTCACCTTGTCTCCTGCCTTGCTTACCTTTTGGCATTACTCACAGGTCCTGCAGTACCTGGATACATCTTTAGAAATTTTCTCTTTGTACGTTTTATGCCCATATGACCTACAAAGGGAATATCATGGGCTATGGCTAGAAGTGCCAGATGATAGGCTCTAGGCACTACCAACTGTTGTATTCTCTCACCTTCTAGCCCTCCTACAGGGGTTCACTCCCTATACAGTAACCCTTTGTCCCAGTATGCAGATTCCCCCTTCTCTTGAGAATCAGGTCTCTCACTAGCTACCTCTCTCAGGCCTTGCAATGTAGGGTCTGAGACCTGAGCCTGTCTCAACTCTCTCTTTGTAACCCTCCCTAGCTCCCCTTCCACAGGAAGTCTGGTATCCTCTGACAGCAGTGCTTCACTGTCAGCCTGGGTACTACTACTCACCTCTACCCTTGCAGTCTCTCTGTCCAAGGGAACATCAGTACCCACAAGCAGCTGTGGCTCAACTTCAGCCTCACTGCTACAGGGTAGGTCCCTCCCTGAAGTAACCACCTCACCAGTCCTGGGTGCAAGTATGCAGTTTGTCTGGATCTCCCCCAGGCTACCAGACTCACATGCTTGTCTCCAAGCCTGACTGTGGGTAACTGCACAAACACATGGTACTGCACTATCAAAATCATTCTCTATCAAGACATCTGCAGGGATATCCTCAAACACACCTTCTTACTGGCTTCCTTTTCCACCCTCCCAGTCAAGGTGAACCCTAGCCAAAGATATTTGGAATGGGATCCCTTCTAAAGCTCTGACTGGAGTAGATCGCCCAGGCAAGTAGTGTTCCTCTGTAACCATTGCAGGCTTCACCATGGTTATGTCAGAGGCTGTGTCTCTCTTAGAAATGGCCTCTTTGCCATTCACTACAATAGGATATAACTTATTGTGGTAGCTGGGTTCCTTGTTGTCTCAAGACAACCTACTGCTGGCATTCGGTCTTTCCCACTTACTGGCTCCCTCAACTTTTGTTCCCCACCTTGCCTCTGTGGACATCTGCATGCCACATGGCCCCACTAGTTGCATTCAAAACATTTAACCCTAGGTCCTGGACATGTACCTGGACTAGTGTCTTCCCTTGCAACTGGCAGATTCTGTTGGGGCAGTCTGGGCTGCCCACCATGGGTTCCTTTAGATCCATGAGCAGTACTTGGGATCACTTTCCTGTCCAGGGATGCCCTGCTTGCTAGGTATAGGTCTTCCTTCTTCCCCAACTTCTCTGAAGTAGCACATTGTCTATCAGCTAACCAGATCTTCATATCCTCAGGCAAAGTGCTAAGGGCTTGTTCCCTCACCAACAGGTCTGCCAGCCCTTCAAAAGTGGTGACCTGACATCCACTCACCCACCTATGAAAATGTGTTCAGTTCAGCAACATATTCACACACACTTTCATCTGCCTTGTGTCTATGTTCTCAAAACATTTTCATATAAGTTTCAGGTGTTAGCTTAAAGAATTCTAACAAACAATTCCTAACAGCAGTATAATTAAAACAGTCAACATCAGACATTTTGGACAAAATGTGTATAAAAAGAGAAACGGCTTCAGGTAAAACCCAGGTGCACAAAACCAGAACTATATATAACCAAAAATACACCGAGGTACCACACAATAGCGTCTTTATTACACAAAAAATATGAACAGTGGTGAGCGCTTTCGCAAAACTAATTGCTTCATCAGACAAGAAAATAAAACACTCCATTGCTTATATACAGATGGAACCATTGACTCAATCACTGATGTCATAGGTCAATTAAGGCATTAAAGCTATATAAAACTTATAAATGTATAAAGATAGAAAAGGCTACATATAGAGAAAACTGCATATAACAGACACATATAAAATACTGCATGTAAATGCATATAAAAACATCTTCATTTAGTCTTCATATTCATATTCAGTCTACTTTAGACTACAGTTATTATTCCCAGGGAATTGAAATACATCATTACTAACCCCATTCCTAAGTTCCCTGGACCTAAACAACATGATGAATTTTGACCCACTGGAACATTCTCTCCTATCACTAATATTTTGAAAGCATTCTATATAAGCACTTATTATAGGTTCATAGGTTGGTACTAGGCTACCGGCCCTAGGGCCTATACAAGCCTATCCATAACAATTCCCTGGCTATTTCTTCCCACACTATTTACTTCCCTGGACCCCTGTCTAGCAGGGCGACTGACGTGATCCCCGGGGTGAATTTCCTTTCTCCCATCCAATCGTCAAGGTTCCTTTTGAAGAGGGTCAAAGACATGCATGGACAGTCTATTCCAGAGTAAGGGCAAGTTTATAGGACATTAAGATTACATGATAATGATGAGGATGCATTACTAGCATTAAATAATTAAAAATTTGAGTTTATAGCTAGAAGATACCAACCTGATGAAATTGATAAAACTATATCTGATGCATGGCATATGAGATCAACTAAATGTAGACCTTATTTTAGCAACAACGAGGTAGTTCCATGTAATAATCCATCTAACATAAACTCTAGGCCACATAATGAATTTAGAGTAGTGTTACAGTTTGCGAGTGACGTCAACCAATATGTTGACAGAATTAAGAAACATTGGCACCTATTACAAGAGGTACCACAGTTGCAGGTTATTACCTGTAAAGATCCACTATTCAGTTTCAAGAACAATATGTCACTCAAGAAGCAGTTATGTAACAAGGATGTGCCTAAGAAAGCCATCCCTTCTTCACGTCAGGGCACTTTTCCTTGCAGGTCATGCAGTGTCTGCCCCTATATTTACAGTATAAATACCTATGTCCAGCCCACCAAGCATTTTCAGTTACAGCTTAATACTTATGCTGATTGCAAGAGCACTGATGTTGTCTATTATTGTTTTTGTCAGAAATGTCCGGTGTTTTATGTAGGTAAAACAAATAGATTTCTTAAAGACAGAATTCTAGAACATCTTCATGATGTCAAAAATAAGAAACCCACTAATGCACTCGCCAAGCATATTATTAATACAGATAATTCACATTCTAAGTTTTTTGTGCTACAGCGCATACACAAAAACATTAGAGGAGGGGATATAGAAAATTTTACTGAAAGCTGTGAACAGAGATGGATCATTAAATTGAATGCAGATAAATATCCAGGCCTTAATGGCTCTACTTCCTTGGTTCCTTTCTTGAAAGCAAGACGCCTTAAACATGTTTAATTTTAGTCACCTCATACACCCATTACACTTTATTTATATTTATTCATATTTTAGAGACATAGACTACTTTTAGTTATACATACATATTGTAGATAGATTTTATGACTAGATCTAGATTTTAATCATTTTCATTTATTTTTTCATAGCTACAGTATTTATGGAGTTTATATCTGTGCACATTACTTAGGTCTTTTACCAACAGTTTTGTATATAGTTTTTGTATGCAGTTTTTATATGCATTTACATGCAGTATTTTATATGTGTCTTTTATATGCAGTTTTCTCTATATGTAGCCTTTTCTACCTTTATACATTTATAAGTTTTATATAGCTTTAATGCCTTAATTGACCTATGACATCAGTGATTGAGTCAATGGTTCCATCTGTATATAAGCAATGGAGTGTTTTATTTTCTTGTCTGATGAAGCAATTAGTTTTGCGAAAGCGCTCACCACTGTTCCTATTTTTTGTGTAATAAAGACGTTATTGTGTGGTACCTCAGTGTATTTTTGGTTATATATAATTTTGGTTAAAATAGTTACAGCTTTACCATGGAGTAAGGGGGATTCAGGAACTGTACCCAGAGCCTTTGGTTAACATCATACTGTTTACATACCCTCTCAAACATATGAATGAAACTATCAAAATTATCCACCTCTGTAAACTGTGGAAGAAATTTACTGACCTTTTGATCTTCTGGGGTCCAGTTATTCCATTCCCCATTACCTCCATTACTCTGGCGAAGAGTCAGCATCTCCTTTTCATGATGTTTCAGCCACGCCTTTTCCATAGCTTCTATTTCCAAACACCTGGCCTCCAACTCAAGTCGCTTTAGCACCAGATGCATTAAGTCCTCTGCACAAAGGTTGAGCTGTCCATTCCCTGAGTGTTAAACATCTCCACTGCCGTTCTGATTGTCCTCCTGGTTGCTGTTTTATAATGTAGCTGTGACTAAAGCTGCAATCATGTCTGCTTTAGTCAGGTTTCCCTGCACCAGTCCTTTAGCCTGGCACATCTCAGCCAACTGTCTCCTTGTCAGCTTTCCATACTCCTCTGCTGAAATGCTTGCCTGCTCTCCCTGACTAACTAAGCTCACAAAAGAAATAAAACAATTGTGATCTGATCTCTGAATATTCACTGCTTGGCTGATTTAGAGTACAAAAACAACTTCAGTGATCACTGTACACAAGCTACAGGAATTCACTATCCACACCACTACAAGCCAATTAGTATGTGCCTACCAATTAATATGTGGTGTGGATATCCCACCACTGTCAAACAATTAATATGTGATGCTCGTGCACTGGCCCAGCAATCAAGGAGCCTCAATACTCACCACTAACACCAGTGAGGAGAGTCCACATTGGGAAGGATAACAAATACACACACAGTAACGTACAATTTCCCTTAAGAGCACACAGAGATCACAGCCAGTCTGGGGCTGTTTTTTTCCTTTATCTCCAGATCTCTAGTAAGACTCCCCACTGGCATAGCTATAGGGTCAAGTTCTCTGCCTAGTGGTCAAGTTGAAACCTCCAGCACCCTCTCTGTCCAACCAGTGCTTTGTGTCCCTGCCCAAGTAACTGACACACACACACTTTGAGATATGAGTAATATACAAACACACAGGCACTCCTGGGGAAGGCTGACACAGGTTCTCCAGCTATGTCCCTTCTGCCCAGACTATATGGTAGTACTACTTGCCACCAACCACTAATATCAGCTACTAATAAGGCCCTATCAAAGGGTGTCCAATTATTAACCAAATGATAAATGTGACATACAGCAAGGCTTATTTGGAGTGGCTTGGACAGTATCACTATATACATGCAATGTACTCTAGAGCATAAATTATCTCTACATAAAACAGCCACAGTTGAAAGGTTTTAAAATTTAATAATAATAAGAACACAAGACAATACCTCTTACTACACAGTGCTAGTCAAAAGTTCAGCGATCACAGAGAAATGCTTAAAATAATACAGTAGAAAAGTTCTGACATCAATACAGAAAACAGCTAGATTTGACTTCATATTTGCTATCTATATCTAAGAGCAAACACAGTTATAAAATAAACTTACATATAGAGCAAGGCAAAGCTGGTGATGTTGTCAGTTCTGAAAACAAATGCAAAATGCTCTGATTCTCTCTCTCTGTCCTTAAATTGATAACACAGCACCACTGACTCATTTCAGATTACTTAATTATTCTCGTTACATTACCCAGGCTAACAGAAAGTCATAGTGTAACATCCCCTTTGATCTTGCAGCTGTTCAGAAAGCTAGACCAATAAAAGATGTTATACATGTAAATTCTAGCCATTAACTCTGGTCTGAAAACAATAGGAAGAATTCCTTCATTCAGACATCTCGGCTCCGAGTGTTGAGATCAAACAATTATACAATGCTTGACTTATCTGCTTTCCTCCAGCAGAGTGCAATGTGGTTACATTTTTGAAGTTCAACATTTACCATAATTTTCTTCCATTTAAGAGAACAAGCACATGGCTTAAATTAATATTTAAAAATGGCAGAATTATCTACACAATCCTATCTAGCTAGGCTGGCAGCCTTCACACAAGCATGTACAGAACTCTACCTTTGGAGAAAAAACTTGACAGGGTGGTAGGTGACTGAAGAATCCTTGGAAGATTAGAAGGATAATAAGTATTATTACTGATGGGTGGTCTGAATATACCATGAAGTACCTTAATGAAAACAGTATCCAAAAGCATAGACATGCCTAGTGATATATTACTTAGTTTTGTAAAATAATATAAAACCTTAAAGGAAACTGATTTACTGACAATAATGGGATCTAGAACCAGTTCTGACAAAACGGTTCATTGTTTTCATTAGTCCTCACACTGTGGTATCTTCTGTTATACCTGATTCTCTTTTTTACCAACTCAGGCTAATTGACTTCTTGTTTTAATGCTTACTTCTTGGCTTTTGAAAAAGGACTTACCGCCTAAAAGCAAATGTGCTATTGTTTTGTGTTTTTTAATAAACATCTGTCTGCTTTTTCTTGCCTGACATGAGATGTACTTTGTTTCATTAAACTTTTGAATAGTGTTTGAATTAGGTAGACATTTTGGAACAACTGCAGATCTTTGAATCATCTATCACCTTGATGCAAATTGTGTTCACTGCAGTTTTGTTATTTTTGAGTGCATCTCTGTTTTTTTGGTTTCATCTTTGTTATAGACTAATAACCTTATGTACCTCATATATATTGTAAAAAAATAGTATTCCTGTATGCCTGAAACATGCATGTTTATATTGCATTCTGTTATTATATTTTGCTATAATATCTTTGTTAAGCTCATTTACATATTGTTAGCAATGTACTACTTAAACTAAGTTTACTGCTTGTAACTTAATAATGTTATTTTTGTTGTGGAGCTTTTCTTCCCGGGTCTCCACTGAAAACGAGGGTTTTTTTCAACCCAGTTGGACACTACCCGTTTAACAAATGTAAATAAATAAATAAACCTGCAGGAAGAGGGTAAGCTCCATTTGTCAATTTCAATAATCAGCTATTCCTATCTCTGCCTCAGATTTATTCTGTTCAGATCTCCTTTCTATTTCAGAATCCTCCTGACTTTTTAAATTATATAGATCCATGAAACAAATTATTCTTGGTTAACACCTGAACTTACAAAAGTCTAGACATAAGACAAAGTCTAGAAATTGTTTAAATTCTCCTACAATGCTGTGAGAAATTCTCTTTTTTGTGATCATAGAAGACAAAATAGAATTTATATCAAAACAATTAAATCAAATTATTGTAGAAATCTACAGTAATCACACCTAGCTAATCCCAAGACCCAATGGTCTGAGGTAAAAAAACTACTTTGATACTCTCCTCTCACTTAATTTTTCTGGATTCAGATTTACAAGATATGGAGATTTCTGAACTAATAAAACCTTCTTTAGTAGCCCTGCTCCCTACCCACATAACCCTTGTCTTTTCTCAGTTTATTTTCTGGGGAATAGTCTGTCTAGCTCTGCAGTGCTTTTTCTCTGTTTTGAATTTAGCTAAATCTTTAAAGGATAGTTCTCAGTCTATCAAGAAAATTGCCTGGGAAAACATCTTTATTTAGTCTTCTCCATTTTCATATTCATATTCAGTCTGCTTTAGACTACAGTTATTATTCCCGGAGAATTGAAATACATCATTACTAACCCCATTCCTAAGTTCCCTGGACCTAAACAACATGATGAATTTTGACCCACTGGAATATTCTTTCCTATCACTAATATTTTGAAAGCATTCTATATAAGCAATTATTATAGGTTCATAGGTTGGTACTAGGCTACCGGCCCTAGGGCCTATACAAGCCTATCCATAACAATTCCCTGGCTATTTCTTCCTACACTATTTACTTCCCTGGACCCCTGTCTAGCAGGGTGACTGATGTGATCCCCGGGGTGAATTTCCTTTATCCCATCCAATCATCAAGGTTCCTTTTGAAGAGGGTCAAAGAGGCGCTCTGCTTGACATGTATGGACAGTCTATTCCAGAGTCTGGGGAGTCTCTGGGTCAGGAATCTATACATCCAGCATGTTTTGTTTATTGTGATGACAAGGTTTAGATACCTGGAGCATGTGGCTCTGAGGGATTGGGATTTCTTTAAGTATAGCATGTCCAGCAGCTCTGGGTTTGACATGGCCTTGTATGTTAAGCAGAGATTGCCTCTGAGTAGACAATATGCGACAGATTATAGCTGGAGTTTTTTAAAGCGGTCAGCGTAGGGCATCCGCTTTAGGCCTGTGATTCTTTTAGTGAGGTATTTCTGTGGCCTTTCCAGTTGTTGCAGATGTCTTGAGAGGTACATACCAAATGGGGCATTGCATTCTATAATGGGTCTAATGAGGGATGAGTACAGTGGGACAATGACCTCCTGTTTTCTGGATGAAAAGCCCTTAGTGATGAGGTGTGCCACATAGAAGGATTTCCTGACTGTTGTGGCGATGTGGTTATCGAAGGTGAGACCACTGTCCACCTCTGTCCCTAAGTCTCTTATCACACTTTTGGTATTTAGTGTACTGCCACCTATGTGGTAATTCACGGGAACATGTTTTTTCCCAAAGGGGATAACTATACATTTCTTGACATTGAGCTTGAACCCATGGCTCTGGCACCAAGCATCTGTTTCCGTAAGGCCCTTTTGTAGAATATCGACATCATTTGGATATTCAATAATGGCTCCCAGTTTGCAGTCATCTGCAAACTTTGTTAGCCAGAGTCCCTTAGTGTTGGCCTGTACTTTAGAGAAGAATATGCCAAACGAGAGCGGTCCCAGGACTGAACCCTGAGGTACTCCACTTGTCACTTGTCTGGAGCTGGATTTGGAGTCGACTACTTTTACAGTGTGGGTTCTGTCATTAAGCCAGTTGGCAACTTATCGAGTGACAGAGGGATTAATGCTCAGCTTAATAAGTCTATCTATGATTCCAGTGTGGGGGATGGTGTCAAAGGCATTGGTGAGGTCCAGATAGGCTGTGTGGACCGCTTTACCCTCATCCACAGCTCTGGAGACTGATTTGAAGAAGTCAAATCAGGTTCAGGAGACAAGATCGGCCCTTCACGAACCCAAACTGGGTGGGGTCCAGTGTTTGAAGGTTGCCAATGTCCTTGTTTATAAGTTCCATAATAATACATTCCATGGCCTTGCAGATCAGGCTCGTCAGACTGATGAGGTGATAGTTCCTGGGATTTAAGGTGGATCCCCCCTTGTGGAGTGGGATAACTGTAGCTGTGCGCCACTCAGTGGTTATGAAGCCTGAGGTGAGGCTATGATTAAACATGACACTTAGGTGAGGTGCCAGTTCATTTTGTAGTTCATGTAGTACCAGACTGGGATGTCATCTGGTCCCATGGATGCTGTATTCTTAGCTTTGGAGAGTGCATTTTTTACCTGTGTGGCTGTTATTATTGGAATTTGGCAATCTTCTGGTATTGAGATGGGCCTTTTAGGGGGTGAGAGGGGGGTGACGTTGGCACTGAATTGATCTGCCAGGATATTGGCAATATCCTTGGGATCAGTATATTTAATGCCATTCTGTTGTAGCTCAGAGCAGATCTGAGCGTTGCCATTTAGATTCTTGACATAGTTATAGAATGCCTTGAACTATTGAAATTCATCCAAAGCAGATACATTCTGTCTTCTAGACTGCATGTTTTTTTTTTTTCCTTCCTGGGACATCTCTGTAGCTTTTCATGCTGTCAACACTGTTTTTCTATTTATGATTAAGAGATTCTAACACTGCAGTCTGCATTTGTAAATGCTTTTCATATTCATAGGTTCATAGGTTGGTACGAGGCTATTGGCCCTAGGGCCTATGCAAGCCTAGCCATAACAATTCCCTGGATATTTCTTCCCACAATATTTACTTCTCTGGACTCCTTTCTAGCAGGGTGACTGACATGATCCCCGGGGTGAATTTCCTATCTCCCATCCAATCATCAAGGTTCCTTTTGAAGAGGGCCATTGAGGCGCTCTGCTTGACATGTATGGGCAGTCTATTCCAGAGTATGGGGAGTCTCTGGGTCAGGAACTATCCCTCCAGCATGTTTTGTTCATTGTGATGACAAGGTTTAGATCCCTGGAGCATGTGGCTCTGAGGGATTGGGATTTCTTTAAGTGGAGCATGTCCAACAGCTCAGGGTTTGACGTGGCCTTGTATGTTAAGCAGAGATTGCCTCTGAGTAGACGATATGCCACAGAGTATAGCTGGAGTTTTTTTAGATGGTCAGCATATGGCATCTGCTTTAGGCCTGTGATTCTTTTAGTGAGGCATTTCTGTGGCCTTTCCAGCTGTTGCAGATGTCTTGTGAGGTACATACCAAATGGGGCATTATACTCTATAATGGGTCTAATGAGGGTTGAGTACAGTGGGACAATGACCTCCTTTTTTCTGGATGGAAAGCCCTTAGTGATGAGGTTTGCCAATTAGAAGGATTTCCTGACTGTTGTGGCGATCTGGTTATCGAAAGTAAGACCACTGTCCACCTGTGTCCCTAAGTCTCTCATCACACTTTTGATGTTTAGTGTCCTGTCACCTATGAGGTAATTCATGGGTGCATGTTTTTTTCCAAAGGGGATAACTATACATTTCTTGGCATTAAGCTTGAGCCCATGGCTCTGGCACCAGGCATCTGTTTTTGTAAGGCTCTTTTGTAGAATATCCACATCATTTGGGGATTCAATAATGGCTCCCAGTTAGCAGTCATTTGCGAACTTTGTTAGCCAGAGTCCCTTAGTGTTGGCCTGTACTTCAGAGAAGTAGATGCCAAACAAGAGTGGTCCCAGGACTGAACCCTGAGGTACTCCACTTGTCACTTATCTGGAGCTGGATTTGGAATTGGCTACTTTTACAGTCTGGGTTCTGTCAGTAAGCCAGTAGGCAACACATCGAGTGACGTAGGGATTTATGCCCAGCTTAGTAAGTTTATCTATGATTCCAGTGTGGGGGAAGGTGTCAAAGGCCTTGGCAAGGTCCAGATAGGCTGTGTGAATTGCCTTACCCTCATCCACAGCTCTGGAGACTGAGTCAAAGAAGTGAATCAGATTCAGGAGACAAGATCAGCCCTTCACAAACCCAGACTGGGTGGGGTCCAGTGTTTGAAGGTTGCCAATGTCTTTGTTTATAAGTTCCATGATAATGCGTTCCATGCCCTTGCAGACCAGGCTTGTCAGACTGATGGGACGGTAGTTCCCGGGATCCAAGACGGATCCCCCCTTTGTGAAGTGGGATAACTGTAGCTGTGCGCCACTCAGTGGGCAGGAAGCCTGAGGTGAGGCTATGATTAAACATGACACTTAGGTGAGGTGCCAGTTCATTTTGTAGTCCATGTAGTACACAGCCTGGGATGTCATCTGGTCCCATGGATGCTGTATTCTTACCTTTGTAGAGTGCGATTTCTACCTGTGTGGCCGTGATTACCAGAATTTGGCAATCTTTTGGAATTGAGATGGGCCCTTTAGGGGGTGAGAGGGGGGGTGAAGTTGGCACTAAATCGATCTGCCAGGATAGTGGCAATATCCTTGGGATCAGTATATTTAATGCCATTCTGTTGTAGCTCAGAGCAGATCTGAGCATTGCCATTTAGATTCTTGACATAACTATAGAATGCCTTGTGGTTGTCTTTGAAATCTTTGGCAGTTTTACTTTCATAACTAGCTTTTGAGGATTTTATGAGGGATCTCAGCTTCTTACTGAGGCTGGTGAGGGAGTTTTTTGCATCCTGGGATTTTTCTCTTTTCTGCAACAGTTTCTTCCTTCTGTTGTATAGTTTGTTTATAGCAGGGGACCAACATATTGGCTTTCTTTTTTTGGAGAAGAGTTCAGCAACTATTTCAGCTAAACTTGGCTTAAACATCTACTCTTGGCTAAGAAACTATCATTATAACACGTAATTCAAGCCAAATGTGTAAACTCTCTATATTTTGTAACTCACTTTACCACTGGCTTACCCAAATCACTTTATTGTTTTATTTGTTCATTTTCTTCCTCAAGGCCTTTATACAATTAATTATCTTCCTTTTAACTAACTCCTCCAATGATTGCACTACATTGCAAAACAATACTCAGGAGGATTTAAACAATGGTTTTCTCTGGTTATGCCAACACAAACTCGTAGTAAACACATCTAAAACCAAATCCTTTTCAAGTCTGCTCAAGGCAGAATCTAAAACCAAATCAATAGTATCTGGTCTCCCCATAGACTAAGGAACTGCCATCTTTTAAATATCACTAACCCTGCAGATAAGCCCACTGATAACATTTAGACATATAAACGCCTAGGTGGGTTCTCTATTGAAATGTCAACACTCAAAATAACCAGTGCTGAAAATCCAAAAAAAAAAAAATCTAGAGAAGAGTAAATCTTGAAAATTGCTCTTTTCCTTAAAACTCCTTTTTGGGGGGCCTGCACCCCCCAAATCTGACATCACTATACCTCAGAGGAAAAGGAATATTCTGAGAAATGGCATCTCAGACTTAGTATATGTAAGTCCAATCTTTCAGCCAGTCAGTTTCCATGTTTTGGGACTCACTCTAGTGGGTCTCAACATTTCAAATGGGTACCACCTAGGTGTTCTTCTTCATACTTGCCTAACAGTTAATGTACATTCTAAATTCATTTTCTTTAAAGCACTCCAACAGTTTAATAATTACCCAGCTTCTCTTACTTGACACCATGTACTGCATAGCCAAAAACAATCTTATCCCTAAACTAGAATATTGCCTTCCTGTCTTTGCTGTTTTTCACATCAGAGATTGTGACTTCCTAATAAAGTCCTGAATAAAATTTGTCTTAATAAAATTTGTCAACTTCAAATAATCAAAATGTCACTTACCTGAATTTTAAATGATCGAGATGAAAACACCGAAATTGCATATAAGCGGACACTCACAACACTGCTATTTACAGCAGGGAAAGGAGGCAGTTGACCAACATGGACACAAAAACAAACCAAAGTGAATCAAACCCACCTAATTGGGGTGCTTTGCCCCCACAGCCCCCAACTAGATATACCAACACTGAGATCACACTATAGTGGGGAAAAGGGCAAACTCCTGAATGCTGTCTGACTGCCTCCTTTCCCTGGTGAAAATATAGGTGCTGTGAGTGTTCATTTAAATGCAAGTTCGGTATTTTCGTGTTGCTCATTTAGAATTCGGGTAAGTGACATTTTGATTATTTAAAGTAGACCCCTTTAGATATAAGCTGTGGATATGTGTTGACCAAATGACAGTTAATTGTCAAGAGAGGTTTCCAGATTCCTAACTGCAGGATCAAATTTCAAGAATGTGTTATCAATGTGAAAGTTACAAAAGGAGTTATACTTTCCAAAAGATACAATTAGACACTTCTTGATATTTACTTTTAGTTCATGACTTTGACATTAGCTATTTGTTCAAGAAAGCCCCCATGGAGGACTTTGGTTCTCTGGAAAGTTTATGGTGGTGTTGCTGTGGCAGTCATCAGCAAACCTGGTCAGCCATAAATCCTTAATATTAGCTTTAACCTCTGAGAAGTAAATATCAAAGAAGAGTGTCCCAAGGACTGTACCCTGTGGGTACACTGCTAGTGACAGATCTTTTTTTGGAGGAGGTATTGCCAGCCACCCTAACTTTTTGGGTTCCTTTTGTGAGCTCATTTGCTATTCATTAAGTTACATAGGGATTGAAATTTAGCTGGGAGTGTTTATCTATGATATCACAGTTTGAGATGTTGTCAAATGCTTTTATGAGTTCTAGATATGTGATGTGCACTGTTTTGCCCTTGTCCAGTGATTTAAATAACTTTTTCAAAGAAGTTGACTAGGTTAAGTAAGAAAGACCTGTCTCAACAAATCTGGATTGGATTGGCTAGAGAGACTCTAGTATACCTATATCCTTATTTATTAAGTCCATAATGATCCTTTCCATAGACTTACAGATGAGACTGGTCAGGCTTATGGCTCTGTATTTACCAGGGTCTGCTGAAGCCCCACCTTTGCGCAAGGGTATGACTTCTGCTATCCTCTTTTTATCTGGCACAATGCCTGTTTTGTGACTGATATTGAAGTTTCTAAAGGGGATAACACAAGACGTGTTTCAAGCTGACCAGTAGGCAGCCTGGTATCTTGTCTGGCCCCACAGACATATTGTTCTTGGTCTCAGATAACACAATTAGAACTTGTTCTTGGGGGATTTGAGGGGAGCGGTGTAGGAGTGGGCATGCAATCTAAGAATATTGGGGAAAGGTGGTGAAGACTGAGCTAAATTTATCTGCTCGAAGTTTGGTTATATCCTCTGGGTCTAAGTATGTGATGCCACTCACTGTTAGCTCTTGGGCATTCTACCTAAGATTTTTAACATAATTAATGAAGACTTTGTGGTTATCTGTCACATGGGTGTATATTTTACTTCTTATCTGGCCTTGTTTGACTTGATCAGGTTTTAGAGTCCCTTGCATTTCCCTTGCATAAGATTAGACCTGTTAGTAACAGCCTGCATTTAATTGCTGGAACCTGTGTTTTGAGAGACTGCTTTCCAATCTATCTGCAAATATACAGAGCTGAGTATATTTTTTGGTTTTAGAGTTTGTTAATTGTTGCTTAGATCTCTGTTGAAACTGTTGTCTCCCTGTTCTGAGAGACTGTTTTCCAATCTATCTGCAAATATACAGAGCTGAGTATATTATTTTGGTTTTAGAGTTTGTACTGTTAGTTGTTGCTTATATCTCTGTTGAAACTGTTTTGTCTCACCCACCCTCCCTATTTTTGGCTTGTAGTTTAAATTTGGTGGCTTTGCAGTTGCCCGCCCCACAGTGATCTGGGACTCTCGCCCAGCCCCATCTCTTTTCCACATTCTACCTAATAAACTCTTTCTGCACTTGCTTTTAGTCCTTTTTAATTTAATTGCATTTTTTAAACTGTGCTTGGTCTAATACTGCTTCATACTCAAGTGTGCTAGCTTGCACTGCATGTGAATTGTTTTTACTACTGTGTTTGCTACTTTCCTGTAAAAAAAAAAAAAAAAAAAAGTAAGCCTGTTTCCTACCTTTCCTGTAACTAGTGTTCCAGATACAGATTTGCTGTATCCAGGACTGTATGTAAGCTTTTGAGCCCACCAAGCCTTTCTGTGTTGGAGGGAAGCCTTCTAGCTTATCAGTGGGAATGGTAAGCAATAGGTAACCTGTCTACCACATAAGGAGTGGTTCTGGCCCAGAAATTGTAGTTATTGGCCGTTTGTGCAATCTCTTCCATCTCTCTCAACTTTCTGATTTAAAAGCCTGCATTTGCACTTGTTTCTGTCCTGTAACTCATCTAGTGCAGATACAAATTCTTAGTTTTAGCATTTAAATTTGCTTATTCGTGCTCAGCACTTGTCCAGAACTTGTAAGCACTAAATAAGCTGCTAATTGCTATAGCACTCAATCTTCCTCATTACCCAGAGGTAAACAGTTTTTGTACTTACTTTTCTCACTTGGTTAGAGAAAAACAGCTCTTATACTCACTTTCCTCACTTATCTAGAGGAAAATAGTTTTTTATTCAGGCATGTCCAAGGGTCAGCTCCCAGTGTTCTCTCCTGTTTATCTAATGAATCTGGGCATCTTGGGGCGATGTAGAAATTGCCTCATGTACACAGACAACCCTCTCCTCCTACCATCCAACACTACAACCTGTGAGAGATGCACTTATCTAACCAAACTGGAGGTAAAGCTCTCTCCAACCAAGACTGAACTTGACAGTCATGAGGAGAAGGTAAACATTTGCACCACACCACACTCATCACATAGTCTCACTAAATCTACACCACCAAAATCCACACATAGTAACACAAAAACATTTGCGGAGGCTCTCAATAATAATCTGTCTAAGCAACAGAGACCTCCAAAGCAGAAACGTAAGCAACCTCCATCCCCCAACACAACCTAAATGACACATAGCCCACAGACTCAGTGTGCCACTCAACCACAACCAATAAGGCAAAACAACGTACCCAATACACTAGTCATAGGTGACTCTATAGACAGGCACACTGATGTCCCACTCACCAGGCTAAACAAGGAGAAGTTTACTGTCAGCTGCCTGTCGGGTGCCAGGATCCGCCACATAACCCAAGCACTCAGGTCACACCACAACAAGTACAAATATGACTCTGTCATTGTCCATGTTGGTGTGAATGACCTGAGACATACCACCCTGGACTACATGAAAAGAGACATGGAAGAGCTCTCCGATCTTGTAGCTCAGGCAGGTATGATCCTATCCCTGAGTAGCATTCTGCCATCACCCCGAACGATACTGCAGTACAAGGATAAAATGATTGACTTCAACAATTGGCTAAGCTTCTGGTGTCATTCCAAGGGGATCCAGTATCTGTCTGCTTGGGATGACATGGTCGACAGACCACGATGCTTTGCCACAGATGGCCTGCACCTGTCACCCCTGGGATTCTGGATACTGGCTAAGGCTCTTGCTGCCCCTATAATGCCTTTTTTAGGCAAGGTTCAAATAACAAATTCACCACCGTAACAGGAACAGGCAAGCAAAAACTGAGGGTAATGCTACTCAATGCTAGAAGTCTAAATCTCAAAATGCACTCACTCGAGGCACTCCTTAAAATGGAGAACATTGACATCTGTGCAGTGACTGCGACCTGGTTCAAGGCTCCAGAGTGCACCCCTGGACTACCAGGCTATAACTAATGGACTACCAGGCCATGTAACCTGGACGGAAACACCAAAGGTGGAGGTGTGTCCATATTCATTAAGGATATCCACACCTCCAGGCTAGTTGATCAGCATAATGCATCCGAGGTTATCAAAGTGCAACTAACTCTGGGCAAAACTGCAATCCAAATTGTAGGTTGCTACAGATCCCCCACCATGCCCCAGGATTCCCACTCCTCTTTTCTTGATGTACTGGAAAATATTAGGGTTCAACCAAACACCCTAATAGTGGGTGACTTCAGCTACCCCACCATTAACTGGGAAAACTACTCATGTACCAACTTCTTAGCTCAACGCTTTCTAGAATTCATAAACTCCAGTGCCCTGGATCAACTTATCCACACCCCCACCAGGGGCAACAATATCCTCGACCTAGTCATTACCAACATTTGTGACCTGTCTTCCACACCTGAAGTCATCTCCTTGCTGGTCCGATCCGACCATAAGCTAATTACCCTTGATATCCGCATCCTGCCCCCCCCCCATTAAGGAAACCACGATAAAAAATTTCTCCAAAGCCAACTTCATGCTTCTTAAGACAGAAATAGTGAACTTCATGACACCCACGCAGATGGACAATACAGTTACAACTGTTGAATCCTACACAAATGCACTCTATAAGCACTTACACGAGTGCATGGATTGTGCTATCCCAAACAGAACCAAGATGCTATCCTCCAAAAAAGGAAGCCAATCTGGTGGTCCCCTCCAATAAACAAACTGTACAACAGAAGGAAGAAACTGTTGCAAAAGAGAGTAAAATCCCATGAGTGAAGGAGCTCCCTGGTCAGCCTCATTAAGAAGCTGAGATCCCTTATAAGATCCTCCAAAGCTAGCTATGAAAATGAAATCACCACTAATTCTAAGGACAACCACAAAGCATTCTATAGCTATGTCAAGAATCTCGATGGCAACACCCAGATCTGCTCTGAGTTGCAGCACAATGGCACAAAAATTACAGAACCAACTGATATTGCCAACATCCTGGCAGATAGGTTCAGTGCTAACTTTACCCCCCTCACCTCCTAAAGGGCCTATACAGGAAGAATGCAGAGTCCCTGTAATCACAAAAACACAGCATCCATGGGACCAGACAACATCCCAGGCTGCATTTTACATGAACCTCAGAACAAACTGGCTCCCCACTTAAGCACCATGTTCAATAATAGCCTCACATCAGGCTTTGTGCCCACTGAATGGTGCACAGCAACAGTTATCCAACTCTACAAAGGGGGAGCCACCACTGATCCTGGGAACTATCGACCTATTAGCCTGACAAGCCTGGTATACAAGGCCATGGAATGTATCATCATGGAACTCATAAACAAAGACACTGTTAACCTCCAAACTCTGGCTCCCACCCAGTTCATGTTTGTGAAAGGCAGATCATGCCTCCTGAATGTGATTGACTTCTTTGAGGCAGTCACCAAAGCCGTTGATGAGGGTAAGGTGGTTCACACAGCCTATCTTGACCTCGCCAAGGCTTTTAACACCATCCCCCATTCTGGAATTATAGCTAAACTCACTGAACTAGGTATAAATCCATACGTCACAAGATAGGTTGCCAACTGGCTCACTGACAGAACCCACAGTGTAAAAGTTGCAGACTCCAAATCTAACATCAAAGCAGTGGCAAGTGGAGTACCACAGGGTTCCGTCCTGGGACCTCTCCTGTTTGGTATCTACTTCTCTGAAGTAAAGGCTAACACAGAAGGCCTCTGGCTAATGATGTTCACAGATGACTGCAAACTAGGAGCCATAGTCAAGTCCCCAAATGATGTGGACATCCTACAGAAGGGCCTTGCTGAGACAGATGCCTGGTGTCAGAGCCATGGCCTCAAGCTCAATGCCAAAAAGTGCAGTGTCATCCCCTTTGGTAAAAACTCTGTACCCATGAACTACCACAAAGGCAGCAATCTACTTAACACCGAATGTGTGATAAGAGACCTTGGGACCCAGAGGTGGACAGTAGTCTCTCCTTTGATAGTCACATCGCCACAGTAGTCAGGAAGTCCTTCTACGTGGCACACCTCATCATAAAAGAGTTCTCATCCAAGAAAAAAGAGGTCACTGTTCCCCTCTACTCGACACTCATTAGACCCATTATAGAGTACAACACCCCTTTTGGAATGTACCTCACAAGACATCTGCAGCAGCTGGAAAGGCCACAGAAGTACCTCACAAAGAGGATTACTGGCCTCAAACAAATGCCCTACACTGACCACCTTAAAAAACTCCAGCTTTACTCCGTAGCATATCGCCTACTCTGAGGTGATCTCTGCCTAACATATAAAGCTATGTCAAAACCAGAGCTGTTGGACATGCTACACCTAAAGAAATCCCAATCCCTCCAAGCTACACACTCTAGGGACCTAAACCTTGTCACCACAATAAACAGGACATGCTGGAGGGATAGATTCCTTTCCCAGAGACTTCCCATACTCTGGAACAGGCTACCCATCTATGTCAAGCAAAGTTCTTCATTAGCACTCATCAAAAAAATCTTAATGAGTGGATGGGAAATAGGAAATACATCCCGGGGATCACTTCTGTATCTCTGCTCGACAGTGGCACAGGAAAATAGCTTTCTTGGGTGGCATAAGCCAGGGAACCTTGTCGGCTAGGCTTACAAAGGCCCTTGGGCCAATAGCCTAGTACCTACCTATGAACCTATGAACCTTATTTAGTTTAACAAGACCATTTTGGCATCTTGAGAGTAAGATTTATTTTTGCCTGCAATTATTATTTTTTTACAGAGCCAGTTTATATTTAGGTTCACAGGAACTTAATTTTGAATTTGGCATTGAATTTAGTTCTGAGAGGGACAGATGCATCTATTCAGCTATTTACATGCACACAAAGTTTGGCAGTGAATGATACTGCATAAAGAGTGGGATTATCAAAATGGAGGGAGCTTTTGAATTTAGCCAGGTCATCATTCAATTTTAATAGCTTAGCCTTCATATAGTCTCTGAATACCCAAGTACTCCAAGGTGCTTCAGGCTTTATTCTTATGGTGAATGTGATTGACTTGTGCTTTGATTTGACCAGGGTGGATTAGTTTTAGATTAATTAGATTAATTAGTTTTAAAATCATCTTTTGTAATACCACAACCATCTACAAACAACTTTTTCTACAAATTTTGCCACATCCTTTCCCCTTTGAACTCCCTATCATCAGTATATAGCTCTGATAAAAACAGTTTTGTTGCAGACATTCATTCATGCTAAACTGCACTGAATAAACTATAAACTAGCTCATGTCTTATAGAACAGTAATCCTCTGAACATTTGTAATTCTCCATATCCTCTTTCAAACAGCTATTGAAATCACCCTACTTTGATGAAATTCAATGCTGCTCTTTTAATAAACCACATTACATTGCTCCATTTTATGCCCTTCTTCAGGCACCTTAGTTATTTTTTTATTTTCTTGCATTTTCTGTTAACTTTGTATGTATTTGTAAATAGGGTGCATTTTTTTTACTTAGACTTTTTGCAATTTTCTACCCTATTTATATCTACATTATCAATTAATTTTGATATACTTTAGTACTGTTTGAACAGTCTTATATTTGTAATATTCTAATATGGATTTATATTTTAGCTATTTGTGCCCTTGTTATTTGTCTGTTGACTCAGGTCTTGGCTAAAGAAAGTTACCTACCAATCCACACACCTGTTTCATGTATGACAGAAATGGATGCAGACTACACAAATCATGGTGATGATATTATAATCATATTTTGTATTAAAAACTTTGACGATTGTTTGGGAGATAGGAAATTCACCCCGGGAAGTAAATATTCTGGGAAGGAATAGCCAGGGAATTGTTATGGCTAGGCTTATATAGGCCCTAGGGCCGATAGCCTAGTAACAACCTATGAACCTATGAAAATGCAGTGTTTAAGTTGCTTTGAAACTCTCAAGAGAATCACGTTTACAAAAATCATTATACCAGTTCATAGGGTAGACACAAGATGAGTATAGGTCCAAATGCATAAACCCTTAAGCTAATAAATAAGCCATCAGCCACAATAATTTGTAGTTAAATAAGAACATTTTTTTCTTGACAATTTTCTTGACATTAATAAGTTAAATCATGTTCTTTTCCAATAAATATGCATACAGATATTGCACATGGAATTGAAAGTAATTCATACAAATAGAACATGTTTAGAAAAATCTATGTCACATTTGTTTCATAGGTTTATAGGTACTTTATAGACTATTGATTCATGATGATCTTTAGAAGCCTAGCCATACAGTCCCATGATTTTTTAACCCTACTTTTTTAGAATCACCTTCCTCTCCACATATAGTGAAGTACTTCTGTTACACTATTCATTCATAATTTGGACCAATGGATGGGTAACCACAAATTCAACCCTGGTTTAGCCCTGAATAACCCAGAAATGAGCAGAACATTTACATGTTACTTTTATCCATGAGGGACAAGTGTGCTAAACCAGGTTTGAATTTGTGGTTACCCATCCATTGGTCCAAATTATGAATGAATAGTGTAACAGAAGTACTTCACTATATGTGGAGAGGAAGGTGATTCTAAAAAAGTAGGGTTAAAAAATCATTTTCAATTCCATGTGCAATATCTGTATGCATATTTATTGGAAAAGAACATGATTTAACTTATTAATGTCAAGAAAATTGTCAAGAAAAGAATGTCTAAATTATGAATGAATAGTGTAACATAAGTACTTCACTATATGTGGAGAGGAAGGTGATTCTAAAAAAGTATTCTTTGTGATATACATCTATCTCTCCAAAATGCTCTATTTATGCTGGAAAACAGATTTATATATTTTGAGTGTGGCTGTTTTCCCCCCCATTAAACTTGTGAACATGCACTAAATCCAACAGAATAGGGTAAAACTCAAGGTCAGCAAAAACTACAATCACTGGTGGTGACTCCCTGCTCATGAGGAATGTAATGTCTTCTTGTGTCTGTGAGTTGCTTAAACTGATAGAGCTACTTTCTGTTTTACCTGTTCAATTTTGTTTCTGTTTTGAGGAATCTTCTTGGCCTGGTGTTTTTGTTTTCTGTGTGGAAAAAAGATACTTACTCAGGCTGTACATTTCACATGCTTTGTTCATTGGTTAATTCATTTCTTGAATAATACTTAAATACACTTAGTATATATGCTGTCTTGTCTTTTCTGATAATACTCAAGACCTGCAAAAACTACAAGCACTGTTGGTGACACACTGATGGTTATTTTTCCCACCCACTCTCCCATTCATTGATCTGCTTTTTAAACTTGGTGATTTTTAAGCCCCAGCCCTTATTGTGAATTGAGCTTTATAAACTCCTCCATGTCTACACTGCTGTTGATATCTTAAATAATATATTCATTTGCCTTTCTCTGTGCTTATTTTGAAAAAAAAAATGCATTTTGCCTCTCATTGTCTGTTCTACTGACTTACTTGCTCTCAATTCATTAGCTAGCTGTTGGATAAAGTAATATATTTTCAGACTCTAGCAAGCTCTTTTCTGTTTTTTTACATCAAAAGGACAGATGATTTTCCATCTAGTGAGTGATAGTCTAGTCTATATAGGTTGGGGAAACACACTAGAGATTCCTGTATGTGGTTGCTTTAGGCTTATTAATCAGCTTACCTTGTTTTAGTGCCTTTTCTGTACAATTGAGTGACTTGTGTCATTTCTACAAATAAAGTAACTTTATTGAATGATCACACTTTTATAAGCTGTTTAAAGTATACTGCTGTTATCTTGAATTACTTTTTGCCTTTCCTTAAGTTTAAGTTTGTTTGTGGTAGCATTTCACATTGCACACCCTTTTACTGTGCTTTTACATTAGGAAGACTGAGATTATTTATCTAGTGGCAGTAGTTGTTTGCCTAGTCTATCTGAGTTGGGAAGCATACAAAAGGGTTCTGAGTGTAGTAATGTTATTGGCCAGAGGGCTCAGTAATCAGTTTTCTGTATTTCCAGTGCTGGTATAAATTTGGCACATTTACATGAAATTCCTTGCCATGCCACTGTCATGTACAGACACAGACATCCAGAAGCACATTTTCCCTTTAGAACTGCCCATAAATCAGTACCCTGTAAAGCTTTAAATGTAGAGCAAATACCTTGCACACTGAGTGTAGAGCAGCTAGGTGCACATTGAATGCCAATACTGTTAAATTTAGTATTTTATAGCTTAGTCTGCTTCCTACCCCCTCCAAAAAGCATCCTTAATTGCCTTCTGTTAATTACTTATGCCACACCTTGTAGCTCATCAATTAGGGGATCAGACAACATGGATATTCAACTTCATAATTTCTCTGCAGCCATCCTCATGGATATGGGTACCTTGAGACAATGCAGCAACTGTATTATGCTTACTGATGACCATTTAATCCCTAAAGTAACAGATATAGCATGTGGGAGTTGTACATGCGCAATGTCAATGGAGGCTAAACTATCACATAAAAGCACACATCAAGTTGTCTCAATCACACACACAGCACTCACCACACATAGCACACAATGCACACATGAGGTAGTTAAACGCACTCTTACTAAATAAAAGAGTCTCCCTAGAACACCCATCAGCAAAGATTATCCTCAACAAACCCTAAAGCATTCAACAAATACATCACCTAAAAACATACACACAGCATCAATCAGCGAACCCCCAAATACAAAACCCATAGGGCAAACAAACCCACTTCCCAGAACTCTAGTTATAGGTGACTCCATTTTAAGATATACTGATGCCCCTCTAACCAGGCTGAATAAGGAGAAGATAACAGTTAGTTCCTTATCTGGAGCCAGGATCTGCCAAATCATGCATGCACTCAAGACATTACACCACAGGTACCAGCATGATTCCATCATAGTCCTTGTAGGTGTAAATGACCTGAGACATACCTCACCAGACTATATGAAGATAACATTATAGACCTCTCTGATTATGTATCTCAGGCTGGTTTGAGCCCAGCATTGAGCAACATATTACCTTCACCAAGAATTATACCACAATTGATTTTAATAATTGGCTGAGTTTCTGGTGTCATTTGAAAGGGATCCAATATTTGTCAGCATGGGAAGACATGCTTAGCAAACCATGTTGCTTTGCCAGGGATGGTCTGCAACTGTCCCATCTAGGCTTTTGAATACTGGCTAAAGGTTTATCCTTCCCCAGCAATGACAAATTGGCAAACCTACTGACTTAATAAACTCTGAGATACCTCAGGATGTTATGGTTCAATGCCAGGAGTCTAAACAGAAAGCTTAACTCCTTCCAAACCCTCCTTACCCTAGAGAATATATATGTCTATGTAGTTACTGAGACATAGTTTAAAACTGTAGAGAGTACCCCGGCAGTGCGAGGTTTCAGTGCCTTCCAGATTTTTAGACCAGCAGTTGCACAGACATGGACTAAAGGTGGAGGTGCCTTGATTCACCAGTAACAATCATATCTTTAGGTTTGTTACATAGGATGCCACACTAGAGCGTCTCCTTGTTCAGGTCACCATAGATAAAATCCTGTACCATATCCTAGCAAGCTACAGGTCACCCTCTACGTCTCATGAAATTCATAATGCATATATAAACCTATTGGAAACATTGAACATCCCACCTAACACCTTACTTAAAGGGGACTTTAATTATTTCTCTATAGACTGGGAATCCTACACAGCCCCAAGTCTGTAAACATAGAAATTCCTGGACTTAATAAATAGAAACACCTTTAACCAGTTAGTGCATATGCCCACTTGAGGTTCCAACATACTGGACCTTATATTCACAAATATGGAAAAATGCTGCACCACACTCAATGTCAAGTCCTTCCTGGTAAGGTCTGGCCATAAAGCTGTCTCCTTTAAAATTAAAATCAAGTCTGTAAACCCTTTAAACCAAGTAACAGTTAGGAATTATTCCAAGCAAACTGCCTTTTTTTAAGAGATACGTTGTCAAAATTCAAATGCCCCTCCAAATACAGAAAACAGTAGCCTATGCAGAATTGTTCACAGAAACTCTGTACAACCATGTCAATGGCTGTATAGATACTGCTGTACCTATCAGAACTAAGCCCAAAACTAAGTCCAAAAACAAACAACCCTAGTGGCATCCCAGATTAAACAGGTTATATAACAAACGGAAAAAAAATCATGGTCAAAATCAAGAAGTATAACTCCCATTAAGATAAGAACTCTCCCATCAAAATAAACAGGCAGCTAAGATGACTTATTAAGTCCAATATATCAAATTTTGAGATCAAGGTAGCCTCCCAGGCAAAAGACAACTATAAGGACTCCTTCAGCTATGTGAGAAACCTCAAAGGCAGCACACAGCAGTGTGTTGAATAGGTGGTTAATGGTACCACATTCACTGAGCCAGGCAATATAGAGAATCTGCTGGCTGACAAATTCATTTCCAACATTAACCCTCACTCATCCCTAGCCACCTCCCAGGAAATACCCTCAAACATAACCCCTCCAACTATAACTAGAGTGCATGTTCTGGCTGCACTCGCTAAGGCCAAGAACACAGCCTCAATGAGCCCTGATAATATCCCAGGATGCCTCCCGAATAGTCTAAAACATGACTTTGCAGGGTTACTGGAGTTACTATTTAACTCTAGTCTTAAAACAGGCTTTATGCCATGAGAATGGAGAGCTGAAAAAGGCATCCCTCTTCATAAGGGTGGACTATCAACAGATCCCAGAAACTACAGACTCATTAGTTGGACTAATCTTATATGCAAAGCCATGGAAAGAATTATCATGGAAATGATCAATTAATACATAGGACACCTTCAGACACTAGATCAATCCCAGTTTGGCTCTGTCAGAGGAAGGTTATGCCTACTGAACCTGGTGAACTTCTTTGAGAAGGTCATCAAGACAATAGGTGAGGGTAAAACAGCACATACGGATTACCTTGACCTGGCTAAAGCATCTGATACAATACCAAACTCTTGCATTGTTAACAAACTTATGGTATTAGGCACAAACCTCTATATAACATGCTGGATAGCTGTTTCACAGATAGGACCCAGGAAGTTAGAATTAGTGAAACCACCTCTTCAAAGAGGCAAATCACCAGTGGAATCCCTTAAGGCTCTGTGCTGGGCCCACTCCTCATTGTTATCTACTTTTCAAAAGTCCAGACTAATGTCAAAAAGCCTCTGGCTGACCAAGTTTGTAGATGATTGCAAAGTGGGAGCAGTCATAGAATCCCTCCAGGTCACTAACATCTTAAATAAAGGTCTAACACAGACAAATGACTGATGTCAAAACCATAGTTTAAAACTCAATGGCAAGAAGTGCATCATAGTACCTTTTGGGAAGTTGGCCACCCCAGGAAACTACATCAATAAAACACTACTAAGAGTTGACCCACTTGTCAAGGATCTGGGAGCACATGTAGTCAGTAAGATGGCCTTTGACCAACATGTATACAAGGTAGTGAGGAAATCCTTCTATGTTGCTCAACATGTAGGTAAGTGCATGGTATCTAGGTCCAGAGAATTAATTGTATCACTATACTCAGCCCTCATCAGACTCATCATGCAAATCACCTGAAAGTGCTATCTCTATACTCAGTCTCCTACAGACCACTGGGATGTGATCTATGCCTTGGCATACAACCAATCCCTTGACCCCACTGATGAACCTTTTGCACATCCGCAAAACAAGCTGCATCATAACTACTAGAGCTAACAACCTACATTTTGCTTGCAACATAAATAGGACATGGAGACAGAGATATATATCTCAGAGGATTTTCTTTCTCTGGAACAGGTTCCCCATGCACGTGAAACAAAGTCCCTCCCCTCAACTCTTATGGACAGAGGCAGTCACTAAATCATGACATAAGCAACAATCACTCCTGGATAAATGTCTAAAATGTATAAATAAAGCATATACATTTTGGCTCTCTGTTTATTAAAGAGCACACTCCTGGAACCATCCCTCCCCATTCACCAACAGCTTCTTTCTCCTTTAGAACTGTAAGAATTAATCAACTGTTTCAGCTGCTCCTGGGACCTCCCTTCCCTATGTTACTACCCAGTTCCTTGCCTTCCCTTACAGTTGGTATTTTTCTTCTAAATTGTGTATTTAAGGACTGAAATTGCAATAGTTTTTTTTTACCTTCTGTACTCACCTGTTTGTAAGTTGATGATAGATTGCTTTTTGGACATGATTGTCTGCATGTTCCATGTATCTGTAGTACTTATTCTTGTCTTCTGATTTGTTGTCTTGCCCCCACCTACCTAAGCATTCTCCAATTGCTGTTTAAACTATGCTTTACATTCTCTTGTATTATGCAGCTCCAGTTTTAAATTAACACTAGCACACCTCACTTTACTTGTAAGTGTTCCAGAAGTGTGCTTGTAATACATTTTTTATATTTTGCTTGTGTTCTTTTTATTACTGTATTCAAACCCAGAGTGCCTTGTTTTTTATGACTGCTTCATTAGTGTTTATGACCTGTATCTACATTTGTGTGTTCTTCTTAAGCATTAACATTTGTAATACATGTAAGCCTTTTTACGTACGTATCTTAATTGCTCTGTATAATTTTGTTTGCAGTTTTACTTTTTATATATCTGGAATTGTAGCTTGTAGTTATCAGAAAGTACTGTAGTTTTGTTAATAAGCCTATCGCCTGTGTGACTTTGGTTTGTTAGTTGTTGTTTAACATACTACATTTGGGCACTACTGTAAGGCTTTCTATATGTTCAGAATGCTTGCACTGTAATGCATTTCCCAAATTAATGGCAATTTGTTATATCTTTTAGCATAGTGTACCTTATATAATTGTTATACCACAATTGTGTTTAGATATTAGTGTTTATGTTTTAGAATATTGTTTTATTTAGGCTGATAGTTCTTCTGAGGTTAACCTTGATATATGTGGAGGCTGTATTATACTCATTTTCCTGTCTTTTTTTCTCTATTTCAGCCCCAGAATTGCCCTGGTGTTTCTAGTGGCTGCTGCAAATTACCTTGCTATATACAGCAGCTTATGTTTCTAAAGCCTGTCTGTATCTGCACAGCCTCTAAGGAAAAGGGCGGAATTTGTATTTAAACTCCATTTAATAAACAAAGTTATAGTGTACATTTTATGTTTATATTTCCCTCCTGTTTATTGTATTTTATAATATATTTGCCTATCTGGTTATTACAGTGCACACTCCTGGAATCCTCCCTCCCCTTTCACCAACAGCTTCTTTCTCCTTCAGAACTGTAAGAATTAATCCACTGTTTCAGCTGATCTCCTGGAACTCCCTTCCCTACATTACTGCCCATTTTCTTGCCTTCCCCTTACAAATGGCATTTTTCTTCTAAACTGTATGTTTAAGGACTGAAGTTACAATTGCAATAGGCTGTTTTTTTACCTTTTTATTTACCTGTTTGTAAGAGGATGATAGATTGTTTTTTGGACATGATCATCTGAGCTCTGCCCGCTCCGTTCCGACCTCAGTATGTGCGGGCTCCACTTCTCTCCCCTGCCCTACCCCCAATTCCCACCCACCCCCACATACCCTAAATTTATTTTCCAGCTGTCTTGTCACTGCCCCCTCCTCCTCCAATCAATCTACAGCCACAGACACACCTCACAACCATTTTCCTCCTTTACCTTTTTCACACTACCTCCTTTCCCTTTACAGGTATAACCCACTCCCCTTCCCCTTCACTCCTTCACCTACATACTATATATTCCTCTCCAATCTTAATCACCGTGACTTTAATCCCCTCTCCAACTACCACTCTAACCATGCTCATTCATCTAATAATAACATTACTTCTTCTACTCTCTACCCTTACATCTTACCATACCAACATTCATTATCTCAAATCAACATCTACCTCCTCTTGTATTAATAAAACCTATTTAAACACAGCTTCTATTACCTTATCTCCATCATTGCACAACACTTATATCTCTCACTTTTTCTATTACAAAATACTCAGGCTGTCTCCCTCCTCTAATATTAACCTTAAACATACACTCATTTAAAAAAAATATTATCCTCCAGAACCCAATTTAGAACCTTCCATCCTTCTGCAAGCAGGTGATATACACTCTAACAAAGGGCCAACCCTACCATACCCCACCCCTGCCCAAATAATCCACCTTCCTACCCTACTAACACTCCCTCACACTATGCTCTCATATCTTTCTCTCCTTTCCTAACCCCCATTTTCCAAACACTTATCCATAATGGCTATCAACACTCAAAGCCTTCTTAATAAAATCACTGACCTTCATGCTTGGATCTCCCAACATTCTCCCCACCTACTTGTATTATTAGAAATCTGGCTCAAACCCCATATTCCAAACTCTGATATCTTGCCCCCTGGCTACAACATCTATTGACTAGATAGGACCTCTAAAAAATGGAGGTGTAGCAGTTCTTACAATCAACACCTTTCTATTTCTCCAATTCCTGTAAACCCACCTGATTTTAACCCAGCAGAAATCCTAATAATAAACTGCCACTTTAGCAACCACAAAAAGCTTTTCATTGCTGCTGTTTATATTCCTCCTGGCAAGAACATCCATATTCTCAAAAACATACTTTCCTGGGTTTCTCAAAACCTAAAAGTAAGACAGCCCCTGCCTGTACAGCAACTGCAAGGTCTCAAACAAATTCAGCTCAAAGAACACCCAGGCCAGCAGACTGTGGTAAACAAAATAACTTTTAATATAGTGCTAAAAAGCACATAGCAAAGAGAATAGTAGGCAGACCGGTTTCGGCTAAAAGAAAAATGGCTTTCTTCAGTGCAAACATATAACAAATAACACATCCCATTCTCTTAAATAGCCAGCAGTTGAGGCTTAATTGATTAATACAATTAATATTTATAGGTGCTCATTCAAACCGGGGGAAAATAACACCCCCAATTTAATAATCCCTTTCTTCTCCATATTGTTAAGGGTCTGATGCCATCCCAACTTATTAGATCTATTGCCACTGATCCAATCAATAATAATAAAATAGAAGGATGCATTATTATGTACAACAGTATGTTTATAAAGAGCGTTGGTAATTCTCCGGTGTCTAATGTCACTAAGGTGCTCTGCAATCCTAAACCTGACTGGACATGAAGTCTGACCAACATAAAATGCAGAGCAACTGCATGTGGCCAGATAAATGACCCAATCAGTTTGACAATTAGCAAAAAAAGAAATACTATGGACTTCGCTGGTATTTTTACTGCTAAAATCCTTAGTATTACAAACCTTGGGACAATAAACACAATGACCACAGGGAAAACAACCAACCAAATGGTCCCCTAGTAAAGTAGATTGAACTTGTGGAATATCCTGACTGTATCCTTGTTTGTAGTGACTCAAAATAGAGCCTATATTCCTGCCCTTCCTGTAAGAGAACTGACATCTGTTATTAAAAATTCCAGATAGTTTAACTGCCATGAGAATATTCCAATGTCGTTGAACACTATTGGTTAAAACAGCAGTGTTCCTACCATAAGTAGTTACAAAGCGTACGACTGGCTCTTGTTCCTGAGGCTTGATTCTGTATTCCAGGAGAGAGTCTCTATGGAAGGAATCCACTGTATTCTTAGTATGTGATATATGTCCCAATTTGTAACCCTTTGCAAAAACTGGGAGGTAAGATCATCCCTGTACATATCGTATGAAACTTCCTTGGAACAAATACACTTCATTCTCATATATTGAGACTTTGGAATATTCCTACATATGTGAGGAGGATGGTAGCTGGTGGTATGGAGAAAGGAATTATACTCAGGGTATTTACGATAAACTTCAGAACTCAAGGTGTTATCCATTTGCCTAGTTACTAGTACATCCAAAAATGTGATACTGTCCTTATTGTAGTTCACCATAAATTGTATTCCCCACTTATTTTCATTCAAATAGTTAACAAAATCTTGAAGATATTCAGATCCCAATCTTCACACCAACCAGCAATCATCCAAATACCTCCTCCATATGTCCATGTCCTACAAAAATGTGTTGTGAGAACTATCGTAAATGATTTGTTCTTCAATATATGCCATGAATAAGTCAGCATATATAAGGGAAAAGAAGCTCCCATAGCCGTACCCTGAATTTGAAGGTAGCATGCATCATGATATAACAATACATTTTTGGTAAGGACATGTTCAGCTAATCCTAACAATAACGTATCAAATCCAGGAGAATATAAACAAGATTTAGAAAGCCAATATTGCAAAGCATCAATACCTGCCCAATGAGGACTGTTAGTATAAAGGGCAGTTACGTCAAGAGCACAAAGTAACCATCTCGGTTCTAGCTGTGATTCAGAGATAATCTGAAGAAATTCAGTTGTGTCCTGTATACGGGAACATACCCACTTCAGAAGGGGTTTAAGATATTTTGTTAAAAATTGAGACAATGGTTCTGTTAATGAGCCTCTTCCTGATACTATAGGCCTACCAGGGGGATTCCATGGGTCTTTATGTATTTTAGGGAGAAAATAGATATATTGGGAAAGGGAGTCTGGCACAGATAAATGATGAAACGTATGGTTAGAAATAATTTCCTCATCTTTGGCTAAAGAAAAGAAAGGAATTCATCAATCTGTTTCTTAAAGGAAGGGGTCGGATTGAGAGGTAAACACATGTAGTAATGTCCATCCGAAAGTTGCCTCAAAGCTTCTGAATGGTATTGAGACCAATCTTGTACTACAACCGCCCCACCTTTATCTGCAGACAATATAATGAAACTGTGGTCATCAGCCAATTCCTTAATACATTTCAGTTTAATGCTGGAGAGATCATTTGATCCAATACCAGACTCCCTAGAATAAAAATGTATATCCCTAAGTACACTGTTCTGAAACATTTGAACATTAGAATTCATGGGTGGTGGATTCAAAGATGGTTGCCATTCTGTAAACACTGCTGACCTGCAGCTCCTCAATAAACCTGAGAAAAATCTATAACCTGAGTCGATACCAAGAGGTTTGAACATCAAATTAAAGTAAAAAAAGATGCATCTACACTTACTTAATCTATAACCAGGAAAAAAAGTGGAAAAAAAGTCTTTATCTATCAGGATTCCAAGCGATTAGCTAGCTCTGAAGAGAGAAATAAACAAAGGACTGTTTGCATTCTTCATTTTACCTGTCAGCTTGGGGAAAGGAAAATGTCACAAGAAGGAAAAAGCATGGAAACAACTACTACCAAAACAAAGCTGTCGGAATTACAGTCACCAGTAAAGGATGGGAGTGTGAAAAAACAAAGAATTACTAGACAGCAGGAACAACAGAAACCAGAGACTAGATCTAAAACTGATCAGCCACTGAACATGGACGATATCAAACATGCTTTATTGCCTATTTAAGAAGCTTTAAAGGACCTGACTACTCAAATACAAACTTTTGGAGTTTTATGTAATCAGTTGCTGCAGAGAATGGACAAAACAGAGGCTAGAATTTCAGAAACCGAGGACAAAATAGACTTGCTGGAGAAGAAAACAAAGGTACATGATGTGGAGTTACAAGCCATGCAAAGCAAACTTATTGATTTAGAAGCGAGGTCTAGAAGAAATAATATTATTATTAGAGGGATCCTGAAAACATTCAGTATGCAGAGCTAATACCAACTATAACACAAATACTTGAAGTTTTGTTAAATGATGCTGATGGAGTGAAACAAATTGTTATCGAAAGGGCACACAGAGCACTGAGAGAGGTACAAGCTTCTAATATGCCTAGACCTGTATATGCTAAGATATTGAACTTTCAAGATGTTAGCAAAATACTTTTTACTGCAAAAAAGAATGGTGGCTTTGTTATGTGGAAAAATAGTAAAATATCTCTGGCTCAGGATTTACCATTGCAAGTAAGGCAAGCTAGGCAGTCTTTATCTGCATACTGTAAATTTCTGATTGACAAGCAAATTAAATTCCAGATGAAATATCCTAATGTGCTTACATTTATGGTGGATGGGATTAAATATTCTGTTTCTACTAAAATGAGACAAAGGGAGTGTTTCTGAAGGTTCTTAAAGTTTTACCTGCATCAGAGGGCTGAAAGAAACTTCCGTTGAGACTGGCATCCTGAGGTCAGATCCAGTATCTACTATACTTCGAGGCTTAGGTAATCCTTTGTTCCCTGCTTAAGTCGTTTAGGCCTCTGTAAAAGCAATAAAACTGTTTGTTTGCGATAATCCGAGGGTCTGCTGGCCGTTTTCCGAACTTTTCTGACCTCTACGAACTTTTTTCGGTGAGTGGTAAACAGGAAATCTCTTGAATGCAGCTGAGAGTGTGGATTTCGATGTAACACTTCCTGTGGTCTGGCTGCGAAAGCGGTCCCCCGTCGCGAGTATTACTGATGGTTTCCTGGTTTGAGAAGCTGAAAAGAACTGACATAATGTGTTAATGTTTTTTTAACAAGTAAATAACATTAGAATATGTACGTGAAGCATATAATAACATCTGTTTTTCCTGTTTTTTTTCCCTTATGCTTATAGTGTTGAACCAAATTATATTTTTACAATATCTGCAGTGGGTGCAAGGTATAGCACTATATATATATGAATATAAATAGGTAAATAGTGGCTATTGGGTGGTGTTAATCAGACAACTAATGTCAGTATAGTTAGGAACTAAAGCATGCAATTGCAAAACTTTGATGTATGGTACAGAATTATAATGTGGGATGCATTTATTTTTTTCTGTCTGTGTTTTTTTTTTTTTTGTTTTCTTTTTTCTTTCTTTCTCTCTCTCAATAAAAGTGGTATATAAATAATGATTGTACCAAAAGAGGTATTTGGGGTAGGTATAAGTAGCTAGTTAATATGTTAAATTTTTTTCTTTAAATGGTAATAATACCTTACAATAGAGATTTGCTTAATAGTTGGAACATAAGCTGTAGAGCATTAGCAGTGTTTGTTAGGGAATGTTTAGTTTAGACTTTGTAGTAGCTAAGTTAGAATATATAGGTTGTAAGTTTAGGAAATGTTTTCAGTCTTATTACATGAAGCTTTTAAATATGTTTGTGTTTCTAACCTTGTTCATGTTTTTTTTAAATACCAGACCTATATAAGTCCTGGTGCAGGGGTAAAGTGGGTAGGCACTGGCTGGGGACGGGATGTAGGAAATGCTTCCAGATTATGTTTAGTATGCAGTTAATACATATCCATTGGATAATTTCCCTTTTATACTATTACTGGATAATTAGACCTGTCAATGTGGGAATTAGACTCATGGAACGTTAAAGGGCTCCAGAACTTGAAGAAGAGGAAGCTGTTACTATACATATTGCTACAGGACAAAGCACTGTTTGCATTTTTACAAGAAACACACTTGTTAAATGATCAGTGGGATGATATTAGGAAAAAGAACTGGATTAGAGCGGTAGTGGCATCAGAAGGTAAGACAAACAGTGCTGGAGTAGCTATAATTATTAAAACTCAATACAAAGACAAGATTTTAGACTCTAAAGTGGATCAAAATGGGCGATAGTGTTATGTTATTTTATCGGATAATGCGTTTGATAAACCTCTTTTACTTTTGAATATATATGCACCATGTAATGACCAACAAAGTTTCATAACATCATTATATCCAATCTTAACACAGTATGATGGTTATTATTTTATTGTGGGTGGGGATTGGAATACCTATCAAAATCCAAAGTTGGATAGGTCTTGTCCACAGAGAGCATTTAATAAGCAGGCCGGGATAGCATTAAATGACTTCAAGGAAGATTTTCAATTATATGACCCCTTTTGTTATGCACATAATATTAATAATGCAATTAAGTATACCTTCTATTCACCATGCCACAAAATGTGGTCTAGGATAGATTTTTTCTTGATATCCAAAGCATTAATTAATTTGGAACCAGTAGTGGTTATACATACTCGATATCTATCGGATCACTCAAAAATTTCGTTAAGGTTTTCTAAAGATTTAAAAGATACAAGAATGCATAGAGGTTATCATTGGTCACTTAATCCAAATCTGTTAAATAAAAAGGATATAATAGATGGCATTGTAAAATATCTGAAAGGTTTAACAGATAGGATGAAGCTTCAGGAACATACTGCTGATATTGAATGGGCAGCAGCTAAATCTCAAATTAGAGGATTTATTTTGCAAAAAGCCTCATATTATAAGAAAAGGCAAAACAATGATATTCAAAAATTAGAAACAAAAGTGAAGCTACTCGAGAAAGAACTGATTCAGAATTTTAATGCTCAAACAGAGAAGGAAATGTTGAAATGTCAAAGGGATCTCTTCTTGCTGCATAATAGTAGAGTAACACTTCAGGAGCATAGGTGTTTAGTGAAATATGCCAATAATGTTCAAATACCGTTAAAAGCATTGGCAAGGATTATAAATCAATCGAAAACAACAGTACATATTTCGGAAATACAATGCAATGACAAAGTGTATTCTAAAACTGAGGATATTATTGATATTTTCGAAAAAATCTATACCAAGGTTTATGAGGGTCAAATTGAGAGGTCTATACATAAACAGAATAAAAGATTCTTGCAAAAAATTAATTTTCCAAAATTAGAAGAGAGTCTGCAAGGTGATCTGATTAAACCTATATCTTCAGAGGAAATAGTATATGTAATTCAACATATGAAAGTACATAAGTCACCAGGTCCTGATGGTTTGACAGTTGAATTTTATAAAGAGTTTGCTGATAGTTTTGGTAAAATATTGTCTCATGTATTTAACTACATAATCAGAAATAAAATTAGTGACCCTCACCTTAATGCGTCAAAAACAATCTTTATACTTAAAGCTAATTCAGACCCCCAAAGCCCGGATAATTACAGGCCAATAGCATTAATAAATGTGGATATGAAAATTCTTACTACCATTATAGCACGTAGATTAAAAAAGATTATGATCCATTTAATTTCTAAGGAACAGGCTGGATTTATGGCAACTAGACAAACTATTGATAACACACTTACACTACATAATATGATGATGTATGCTAAATAAAACAACTCTAATATTTATGCCCTTATAATAGATGCTCAGAAAGCATTTGATAGAGTGGATATAAACTTTTTGTTTGATGTGTTGCCTTATTTCAATATGCCACAGGAATTTATTCAGATACTACAAATATTATATAGTAATCCGTATACTATGTTATATATTAATAGGAGTTATTCTAAAAGAATACAGATTAAAAATGGTACACGGCAGGGTTGCCCTTTGTCCCCCTTATTGTTTAACCTTTATTTAGAACCTCTATTTTTATATATTAAGCAAAATTTGTATCATAATGCACCAATACTTTATAGGAATAAATTAGTAATGTCGGCATTTGCTGATGATCTTATTATTTATTGTACAACCCCAATTTCTGATAGTGAAAAGATATTAAATGTTATAAACAAATTTTCAGAAGTCTCTAATTACAAAATTAATTTGGAGAAAACTAGTATTTTCCCGTTAAGAACCCCTAAACCTTTTTCATTAATGTCCCTGTTGGGGAAGATATCATGTAAAGAAAATATCAAATATTTGGGTATTAGCTTCTCTACGGATAATAAGGACTTTTATAGTAATAATATTAAATGAGTATGGGAACTAATAGTAGCTGATTGTGGCAGATGGAGGAATTTAACACTACCGATATTAGCAAAAGTATCAATAGTGAAAATGAATATATTACCACGAATGTTATATATCTTTAGGTCTGCTCAAGTATCAATTACAAAGACAGTTTTTAAACAAATTCATAAAGATCTAGCTAAATTTATTTGGGAGCCAAAGAAAACTAGAATATCGTATGAGAAATTAATGACCCCAAAGAGTAGAGGACGTCTTGAGTTACTGAATTTTGAAGTATACTATTTAATTGTGAACGCCAACAGGTGTTTAAGAATTGCTAATTACGAGGTAATTAGTACAAAGTGGATACCAACTTGGGTGGTCTTGAATTACAACCATATTCTAGATCGGAACATAAATCCTTAAGCTTTACCCTTTTTGGATAAAACTAGTTTGATAAAGTATGGGATTATGGACCACTTAAAAACATATGTGTCATCTTTGCAAAATTTATTCCAATCAGTAGACTTGTTGCAATATATGATGGTTTTTCAGCCTTTCCATAGGAATCCCAATTTTAAACTAAATAATCAGTTGATTGATCTTAGTAAATTCCCATTAATAGTTAATTTGACTCTGATTGATGTTTTTAATAAATTTCATTTATCGGCTTCGCAAGTTAGGCAGGAATTGAACCTTCCTAAGAGTTATATGGTTGTCATGAGACAAATCAGAGAACTTGCTCTGAGTCATTTTGAAAACTTTAAACTGGTAGTTGGAATTGTGGATAAATGCTCTGAATTGTGGCAGGCTCTCCAACAGGAGGTCAAATTTATAACAACAACAAATAAATTAATTAAAGATTTAAAATTCAAGGATAAAATTCTGTTGTCAGGGTATTGGGTAAACAAAATGACAGTAGCAGATAATCAGGCGTTAAAAGCAATTGATTTAACAATAAAATCAGTCTCTTTTCAAAAGTTGATGTATACGCAGTTGATGATTTGGAATAATGCTTATTATACTGCCTTAGGTTACATAAATTTAATCCTAGGAATTCTCCAACTTGTCCATATTGCACAAATCAAATGGTGGATCTTCTTCATATGTTCTGGAGCTGCAAGTGTATATATAACTTTGGAACTCTCTTAGAACACAACTACAAAAGATGGGTTATCAAAGTTCAACGTTATCATGGGAATTTATGATTCTACATGTTCCTCCAAGAGAGCTCTCTAGGTCACAAACTATAATATGTATGAATATTTTTTTGCTGATGAAGTTATATATAGCTACAAATTGGTTAGAACCAGATAAGACATCATGGGATAATTTCAAGCTTGTGGCTATAAAGCATATATTAGCACATAAATTACTCCTGAAGGAAAGTAACAAAAATATTAATAACCCGAAAATATGGGAAAAGGTTTTTAACATTATATTAGCATAATACTGTTATTAGGAATATATTAAAGTTTGGATGTATATGTGGAGGAAACAATTTTTTGAAAATATGTATGATATGTATGGACGCAGAGTACTTCTACAAATGTTTTGGCTTTGTTTTTCTTCCCTGGTGTCTTCTTTTTTTGGAATAATGACGATTTTTATATGGAAGCATTTCATGTAGATATAGTATATAGTTTTGATAGTAATAGTAGTGAATTATGTGTGTGATTTTATTCTATTTTGAAAATATATATCAATAAAAATTTATTATGGAAAAAAAAAAGAATTCATAGGTGGTGTAAAAGAAGACTTATGGTACCTAAATTCATCCTGGACCCTATTGGAATCATTATCCTGAAAAAATAAGCGTAGGTTAACAATTCTGCAAAAAGCTATAATATCATTAGCAAAACTATCCTCAGGAACAAAAAAGCCAGGTTAGTCCTTTATTCAAAATATTAATATGTACAGGTAAAAAAGTACAAGAAGAAATGTTTAACACATTCAAGTTAGTTATTTCTAAGCAAACATTCTCAATAGCCCTTCCATGTTGTCCAACCCATTCGTGCTTCCTATCTTCTCATTTTTGCTTATGTCTAAAGGGACATTGTTGTTTCTTTTTGGTGCTGGGGATCCTGTGGTGCATTGTGCATCAGACTCAAGGGTTGAAGATGAATCATCTCTAGAAGTATCATAACTCATAGATGGCATTTTCTTAAGAATAGAGCATGGATGCTTTTTCCTAGAAACAAATTTATAAGGTTGTGAAACCTTACATGTTTAACCTGATTTTTAGAGAATGGATCCCCACTCTCATAATCAGCAAGATCCCTCAAAATTTTCTTTTTCTTCCTCTCTTTCAGTTGTTCCTCTAAACTTAATAAATCACTGCTGAGTTTTTTGAAATTCAAATTGTAAGAGGGTTGACCCTCAAACTGCTTAATCAAATCACACATATGTGTGATATCCTGTAGCTACTGGTCAATAATCCTCTCATAATGCCCTGCTAGAATCTCCACAAAATTCATAGTCGCCTTATGTTGGGCATCAGCCCAAATTTTAGTAAGAGTGGCATCAATATTCTTTACAAGGGGCTGAATCTGAACTCTAAGCCCCCTAGGTGTAATATCTTTAGCAATATATGGCGTGAACAGCCTGAGGTGTCACACATTACTGCGAAGAGACCTCATGCTTTTGTTCAACCTCACAAATTGTGCCTCATATATATTATCGATAGATGCTAAGTTGGATCCATTTTGTTGAGGTTGGTCCACCCCCAAGCCAAACACCTCAAGGTCATCACGGTCTGAGGCTAAACCCTTGAGTAAACCCATTAAATCCATTGAGAAAACAAACAACAATCCCTGCCCAAAGGCTAAATATGTGGAAAACCACACCACAAAAAGAAAAGATATATACTTCTAATAAGGTAGAACACAGCAAGTGGGACAGTATGATAAAAATTGGGTCTATATTATATTGTCGCAAGCTGACAATATCGAATATGATATTGTCAGCACGACAATATCGAAAGTGAAGAATATCAGCCAGGTAAACGGAAATCTCTGTAGGGGGAAATTTCTGTTTACCTCAATGTAGTGCGGTCTCGGAGTTGGTATATTTAAGTAGCGTGGGGTGCAGGGGGGCTTGCCCCCTGCCTACACCCTATCGTTTTTTTTTTTTTGTTGTTTTGTTTGTTTTTTTATCCTCGTTTGATATTTTACTGCATTGATCAATTGTGTTCGACATTTATTGCTTCGATACAGTAAAATTTCGATGAGGTAATATAAACACTAAAAATCAAATAGTCCCTAATTAATGTCTTGAAAACAAGACAACAATATTTACTTAGAAAAAAATTATCAACCAGTAGATCTGATGGAGGGAAAACAAAACTCCATACACTGCTGAGTCCAATCTAAATCCTGTCGAATCATGTCCTAGATGACCGGACAATATCAGCCCTTGTATGTAAATGGCCACTCAATACTGAGTTCGAACAATATTAAAATAATTCCGTACCAAGAAGTTGTTTAGCCAGTATCACCAATATAAATTAATAACATAAGAACCCATACAGTGCTGAGTCAAATCAAACTATTGATAAAAAATTCTTAAATGACCGGACAATATCAGCCTCTGTATATCACTGGGCACTTTATACAAGGCCCAAAAAATCCCAAAATAAGTTGGGCAATAGCAGCCTCCTTAGTGTTGCAACCTCCGTGATAGAAAAAATACACCCCAGTTTAAACTTGCTGTGCTAACCCTATAGATATATCACAATAACATAAATAATTGTTTGTTCCATCAGAGGAAAACAGTCCTAATACTTCACAATTTGAACATAAAATGGATCCAAAAAGCCAACCATTCGTAAGACAAATATGAATTTAAGGATTTGTCCAATAAAACTCTATAATGATACACTGTTTTAAAAACAGAACAAAGGCTGACAATGACAACTGAGAGGAATCCAATCTTAATAAAAATTTCAGCAAAACCCAATATTAGGTGGATCCTGCATCACATGTAAACAACGTGAATAAATTTAGCTCAAAAAATAAAAATTTAAACAATGCCATACCCATTTAGGCTCTGTTTTGAGTCACTACAAATGAGGATACAGTCAGGATATTCCACAAGTGCAATCTACTTTACTAGGGGACCATTTGGTCGATTGTTTTCCCTGTGGTCATTGTGTTTATTGTCCCAAGGTTTGTAAGACTAGGGATTTTAGCAGTAAAAATACCAGTGAAGTCCATAGTATTTCTTTTTTTGCTAATTGTCAAACTGATTGGGTCATTTATCTGGCCACATGCAGTTGCTCTGCATTTTATGTTGGCCAGACTTCACATCCAGTCAAGTTTAGGATTGCAGAGCACCTTAGTGACATTAGACACCAGAGAATTACCAATGCTCTTTATAAACATACTGTTGTACATAATAATGTGTCCTTCTATTTTATTATTATTGATCGGATTGGGGCAATTGATCTAATAAGTTGGGATGGCATCAGACCCTTAACAATATGGAGAAGAAATGGATTATTAAATTGGGGGGGTTATTTTCCCCCGGTTTGATTGAGCACCTTTAAATATTAATTGCATTAATCAATTAAGCCTCGACTGCTGGCTATTTAAGAGAACGGGATTTGTTATTTGTTATATGTTTGCACTGAAGAAGGCTATTTTTCTTTTAGCCAAAACTGGTCTGCCTACTATTCTCTTTGTTATGTGCTTTTTAGCACTATATTAAAAGTTATTTTTATATAAACAACAAAGACTATCAGTGAGTCCCAGCTCTACCTTCCAATAAAATTTATTTCGTTGAACAGTTCCTTCTCTAGCCGCCAACAGCCTTTACAGAGTAAAACAGTAAAACTCATAAAACACTTGCAATATATACAAAAAACAAGTAATCAATCAATTACATAATTAAACTATCAAATCACATAGCTTGAATATATTTAAAGTCATAGTCTTAAACAAGACATTACCAGTTACATTCTCTGTTCATTCCATGTGGATACAAAGTCCCAAATTTCATAATCAAAATGCATTCTTTTTGTCTTAACATATTTTTTTGCCTATCAACATCATTATAATATAATGGAACATGTTCCAGAACAGACACTTTTATATTCTCAATATTTCCATGGTGTACTGAGTTAAAATGCTCAGCAATAGGACTAGTAATTTTATTATTTTTAACATCTCTAATATGTTCTTTTATCCTATCTGCTAGCATTCTTTTTGTTTCTCCAATATAGTATTTGTTACAATCACAGAATATGACATACACAACACCTTTGCTCATACATGTATATTTGCCTTTTGTATCAAAAAATTTTGCCATTTATTTTATTCACTTCATTTACAACATGTTTACATATAGCACATTTTCCACAAGGAATGTTCCCAAATTCTTCACAACATTTAATTCATTAGTACAAGGCTTTTATAAATGCTGTGTATCAGAAAGTCCTGTATATTTTTCCCTTTCTATATGATGTCATTAATTTTATATTTTTCAGTGATGTTATATCTTTTTAATAAAATTCCAATATTCCATAATGATTTTATTACCAATCGTAGAGAAGTTAGTGTACTTTGTAACAAAAACATTCTCTCCTGTTCAGTCCCATATTTATTGCTACTTTCATAGTTATTTTGTCTAATAGTGCCCTTACTCTGTTTAAAGGCTCTATGCAAGCTATTTTCTACATCATCTGGGTTATACCCTCTAGTTTTGAATATCTCGCCACTTTATAGGCCTCCTAAAGGCCATATCAATATCAGAATTGAGTCTTTTATTCTCAAAAATTCCCATAGGGATGGCTGACAACGTATGGGGGATGGCAACTATCTCCCACATTTTCCAGCTTATTTCATCAAATTTTCTATGAATACTAGTATATATGGGAAAGCCATTATTGCCCCTAAGCGAAATATCCAAGAAGTTAACCTGATTTCCTTTTTGTATGTCACTAAATTTTATACCAAATCTGTTATTATTTAATTCATCAATGAAGTTATCTGATGTATCCCAATCCCCATGACAAATGAAAATTAGGTCATCAATAAATCTAAAATACCTTAGAACATTATTTTGAAAGAAAGGCAACCTATAAAGATGTTCATTTTCAAATAGCCCCATAAACAGGTTAGCATAGGCTGGTGCAAACGCTGCCCCCATAGCAGTACCTGTAACTTGTCTATAAACAGTGCCATTAAATTCAAAAAATTATTTTTCAAGCAGAATTCTACCAGTTCCAGGACATAATATGTTTTAGGACTATCATTCAAAAAGAATTTTATAGCTTCCAAGCCCAAAATATGGGAAATATTGGTGTAGAGACTCTCTACATCCACCGTAATAAAGTACATATTTTCACCCCAATATATATCTTTTATTTTCCTTAGGAAATCATATGAATCTTGTATATAAGAAGGTAACAACAGAACTTTCTTTATCAATATTTCATGTAACATGGTGCAAAGATTGTAAGTAAAATATCCAAAAGCTGACACAATAGGCCGACCAGGTGGTCGGTTCAGATCTTTATGAATTTTAGGTAGGCAAAAGAATTTTGCAATTTTTCTATTCTTTACATTTATTTTTCTATTTATATCCATTTGACTTAGATAGTGTAATCTCACACCTTTCTGTAATAATTTTTCAAAATCTTTTTCTGCTTGACATAGCTGATTAATGTTAGTTTTACAATATACATTGTTGTTATCTAGATGTTGCATACACATACTATAATAATCATGAGAATTTAATATAACTAATTTTCCCCTTTGTCTGCTTGTTTAAAGACTATATTACAGTTTTTACTCAGTTGTTGCAGCTTTTCCCATTCCAATTTTGTTAGATTATAAGTATGCTTTTTATTCATAAAGCTCTCTATTTCCTTTTCTAACATTGTATTCAGTAGAGATTCAAAACGTACTATATTAGAATTTTTACATGGAGGTAAAAAATAGTTATTATCTTTAAGCATATGTGTATTTAATAAGTCATAAGCATTATTTTCATCTTCACTACCCGATGCACATGAATAAAAACTTTCTTCACTTTCTGTTTCACTATCTAATGAAAGTAAAACATCACAGTTAGTATCTAACTCAGTTGCTTTATTTAATCTAAAGAAGTGTTCCTTTAAATGCATTTTTCGGCATAATTGGAACAATTCAGTTTTAACCTCATATTTTTTGGGTAAGCATGTGGGGACAAATTTTAAACCCTTCTCTAAAACAGACATTTCTATCTTGTCTAGTTTATAACTGGACAAATTAACAACATAATTACTATGTAAGTTATGTCCATCTACCTTTCTTATGTTGTCCATCGCCCGAGTCTCTCTGGCGTTCTGGATTGTTCCAGCCCCTTTTCCTGGTATTGGTATAATGTCCATTCGATTCTGAGTAGGTTTTATGAAATGCTTCTGGGTTTGCTGCAACTGGCAGTCTAGGAAAAGTTTCTCTGTCATCTTCTTCCCATGAAGACGCTCCACTTTCACCAGACAGGAAGTTCTTACTGGCATATTTTTCTGAAGCAGGATTTCCTTTTTGAAAAGAGACACTCTTTCTCCTGTTTCTTTGATAGCTAGGAAATACAAACGCCCTCTTGTGGTCATAGTCTCTAATGTCTCTAGTTAGTTTAGATTTTTTTCTTTCTACCAGATCTTTTTCATAACTATTTAATTTGGTGTTAATGCCTGAGAGGAAATTCTCTAATGTAGAATTTGATGTAATATTTACCAGTTGTTCACAAACTTGTTTGGTTTCAACTACAAGTTTGTCTTTTTTCATATTGTCTCTTTCAATTAAAATTGACACCCATTCTAAACTGCACCGATGTGCAGCTGCTATCCATCGTTCATGAAATTTAACTTCTACTTCATTAGTAAGGTCAAATGGTGTTGATGGATTCTTAATAGACCTTAACCCTCTAGGTGTTATATCCAGTTCAATATATCTTTCAAGACTGCCAATATTGTAGAAAGTAGATGTTTCTTTAAAGATCAATCTTTCAAGTTTAGAACACAAATCCTGTACATCTGGATTATCTGAAATAATGTTCTTTTTGCCTACCATAGCAAAAGGATTGGTAGTAGTTCTCTTCCTGGAATTTTCCCATTTCTTTATAATGCCAAAGCCTGAGTCTCCTGTGGCTTCTGGTACTACATTCTTTATCATTGTTGTGCCAGTGTCATTAGGCAAATTACTGGAACGGTTGCTATTTTCTCCATTCCGATTAAACATCTCCATACCAGTCTCTATTCTAGGAAAGGAGCACATGGACTCACTTGTCATATTAAAACAACAGCAAGCAAGATATATATATATAAACAACAAAGACTATCAGTGAGTCCCAGCTCTACCTTCCAATAAAATTTATTTCGTTGAACAGTTCCTTCTCTAGCGCCTCGGCCAACAGCCTTTACAGAGTAAAACAGTAAAACTCATAAAACACTTGCAATATATACAAAAAACAAGTAATCAATCAATTACATAATTAAACTATCAAATCACATAGCTTGAATATATTTAAAGTCATAGTCTTAGACTAGGGATTTTAGCAGTAAAAATACCAGTGAAGTCCATAGTATTTCTTTTTTTGCTAATTGTCAAACTGATTGGGTCATTTATCTGGCCACATGCAGTTGCTCTGCATTTTATGTTGGCCAGACTTCACATCCAGTCAAGTTTAGGATTGCAGAGCACCTTAGTGACATTAGACACCAGAGAATTACCAATGCTCTTTATAAACATACTGTTGTACATAATAATGTGTCCTTCTATTTTATTATTATTGATCGGATTGGGGCAATTGATCTAATAAGTTGGGATGGCATCAGACCCTTAACAATATGGAGAAGAAATGGATTATTAAATTGGGGGGGTTATTTTCCCCCGGTTTGATTGAGCACCTTTAAATATTAATTGCATTAATCAATTAAGCCTCGACTGCTGGCTATTTAAGAGAACGGGATTTGTTATTTGTTATATGTTTGCACTGAAGAAGGCTATTTTTCTTTTAGCCAAAACTGGTCTGCCTACTATTCTCTTTGTTATGTGCTTTTTAGCACTATATTAAAAGTTATTTTGTTTACCACAGTCTGCTGGCCTGGATGTTCTTGTTTCTCAAGACCTACCCTATGAAACTATACTGCTAGGATATGTTAATATAGATTTGAATTCTCCTGTGACCCCCTCCCCTGTCCAAAGTATCAATATGTTTGGTTTCACCCAACTTATCTCCACCCCTACAAGACTCACCAAATACTCCAATCAAGGCACAATAATTGACTGGATCCTGTGCAATAACCCCCAAATTTATCACAACCCCACAACACTTCCTGATGCCCTAAGCGAACACTTACCCATCAGTATACAGAGATTCTCACCTCAACAACAATAATCACATCTGTACAAAATCTGCCAAAAACTCAAAGATTTCAACCTCTACTTTCAATGACAATCTTTCCACCACTAACTGGTCTTTCTTACACTCTCTTCCTCTTGAAGATGCAGTAATTGAATTTAACTGCATTTTCCTAAACACCCTAGACTCAATATCCCCCCCACGCAAAATAAGAATGAAATCTAATTGCACTCCCTGGCTCAGTAAAGATACTTGCAAATTAATACATAAAAGAGACAATGCTTGGAAAACCTGGCATAAAAGTAAATCCCCCACCCATCTCCAACTATTGAAAGAACTTGGGAACCATACCAAGAAACAAATATACAATGATAAAAAGACCTTCTACACTAAGACCCAAATTACTGCTCAATTGAATCCCAAAAACTTCTGGACAAGTATTAACTCTATCCTCCAGACTGGTAAACCTCAAACTCCCAATCCCTACCCTAACTTCACTGACCGAGAGACCACCTTTCTCCTCTGCCAGTGTTTCATAGATTCTATCAGCAAATTGACTAATAAGAGCCAGAATCCCCTCCAAAAGTCATCACCCCAATCTGTAAGCAACAACACAATGTTCTTTCTCAACCATATTTCCACTTCCTACATAAAGTCTCTGCTTCTCTAACTTAAACTCTGTCCTCCCACTGCCAACAAGCTCCACCTTATTTCCTCAAGCTTACAGCAAACTCCATCACCTATCCAGTCTCTATTCTTATTAATCAATCTATTAAAGAAGCTACTGTGACCAAAATCTGGAAATCCTTTTACATTATTCCCCTTCACAAAGGTGGCAGCTCCAGTGATCCCTCTAATTACAGCCCTATTGCTATACTTTCCCCACTATCCAAGATTCTAGAAAAGTGCATATACAACCAAATACTTAACTTCCTACTCCAAAACAACCTCCTCACCCCTACCTAGCATGGCGTTTGTCCACATTACAGCACCTCTACAGCCCTTCTATCCTTCTCCCATACCATTGTTGAAGGTAGGAACAGCAATACTCTAGTCTCATGTCTGTTCCTAAACTTATCTAGGGCATTTAATACAGTATCCCACCCCAAACTTCTGACTAAATTGGCTAACCTTAATCTATCCAACTTAATTCTCTCATGGTTCTCCAGTTGTCTCACAGACAGGCTACAGGCAGTCAGATGGCAATCTTCTTGCTCTTCTTTCTTATCTATACATACTGGTGTACCCCATGGTTCTATTCTTGGACGCCTTCTCTTCAGCATCTTTATTAATGACCTCCACTCCTCCAGCCCCCTCTCTAGCCTCATACACTTTGCTGATGACTCCACTCTCATTACACCCTCCAACTCAATCTCACAATTTCAGACATACACTCAACAATCTTTCCTTCTTGTTGAAATCTGGCTGAATGATAATCAGTTTATCTTAAACCCCCAAAAGACAAAGCTACTTCTCTTTCTCCCCAAAAATGACCACCTTAAGACTACCTTCTCTGTCTTTTCACTAAATAATACCATCATAGATGTAGACACTTACACAAAATTACTAGGAATGATTGTTGATGACCAACTAAAATTTGACTTGCATATTCCCCAAGCAATTAAGAAAACTAACCAAAAACTTGGCATGCTTTACTATAACTCAAAATTCCCCTCTGCTGATTCTAGACACACCCTGGTCTAAGCCTGTCTCCTTCCAACCCTCCTCTATGTCCTTACCAACCTTCAATCCTGTCTACTTTCTAGGCTAGAACAAACCTGTAACAACATTGCCAAATTTGCAGCCAACTTTTCTTATCCTACACACTATTTTATAGCTTTCCACATGCTACAATGGCTTGAATTCTCCCACCATCTTAAACTATCCCAACTATATTTAATCCACCTCATACTAAATAAACCCACTACTTGTCCCTCTCTCATCAGTCTAGTTACCTACTATTCCCCCTGTCCCCTCCACAGTTCAGAGAAACGTCTTCTAGAGACATATACACCCAATATCAACACAAGCAATCTCCTGTATAGATCATCCATAACAAAAATATGGAACAACCTCCTCTCTATCTTGAGAAACATCACACAAACAAACGGCTTCAAAAAAGAACTAAAACACTTATTCAAGAAAAACTGGATCTGCTCCTGTCAGGATCCTACTTGACCACTCTCTTCCTCAGTTTTTTCATTTATCTTTGTTAAAACTACTTAATCACAGACATTCTTGACTGCATATTATGTACTTCTCCTTGTACTTGTTCTCAAATTATATGTATTTCCATACATTTCTGTGATATCTCTGTATATGTTTACAATCATGCTATAATTTTACTACACTGTTTGTTATCTAATTAATACTCCAATCTGTGTTTTTATGTAAATAATTTACTTTCAGAGCTTTTCTCCTTGGGTCTCTACTGAGAATGGACATGTGCTCAGCCGGACCAACCCGGTTAATAAATGTGAAATAAATAAATAAATAAATACATTTTGATTGCACGGCTAGGCTTATAAAGGCCCTAGTGGCTGTTAGCCTAATATACACCTATGAGCCTATGAACCTGTAGGTATGTTGTGACTGTAATCAAGGCAGAGATTTTCTCTCAGTAATCTGTATGACAGTGAGAAGAGAAACAAGGCTTTGAAATGGTCTGGACAGCTTTTATAATTTAGGCCCCTGATTTTCTTTGTGAGAAGGCATTGTGGGCATTCTAGTTGTTTCAGATATTTGGACAGGTACGTATTGAAGCTGGCATAATTCTCAGTGATTAGCCTGATGAGAGCAGAATACAGTGGAATGATCACATTCCTGTACCTGGAGACCATACTGTTATTGATAAGTTGTGTAATAAAAAAGGACTTTCTAACAACAGTGAATGCATGGCAATTGAAGGACATTCTTTTGTCGGCATAGGCTCCCAGGTCCATAACTAGTGGATGAATTTTCTGGGGGATGGCTCCCAGGTCCATAACTAGTGGATGAATTTTCTGGGGGATGCTTGCCAAACGATTCTATCACACATTTCTTTTTATAATGACCTACCCATTTCCCTTTCCCCATCCACTACCCTCATTGTTTATGTCCTTAGGCAACTCCCCTCTTTGGACTACTCCACTCTTAAGGGAGCATATCAATAAGCATTAGCCCACCTGAGGTGCGCATGCCAGTCCCTTCCCTGCCACTCCTTCAGTTGCCCGAGCTGCTAATCAAACCCGGGTCTGATGGGCCATAGTGAGGGCTTTATCCATCTTCTATTTACATTTATTGGCCTTTGGTATTAGTCCTTGATTTTTGACACCATCTACTGGGTTTGAAAAAATCCCTCTTCTCTTGGAGGATCTTGGTGTCCTCTGGGGAGTTTATGATGGCACCATGTTTACAGTCATCTGCAGACCTAGTCAGCCAAAAATCCTTAACAGGCACTTTGACCTCTGAGAAGTAAATGAAGGAGGAGTGGCCCAAGGACTGAATACTTTGTATACGTTTAGTGACAGGTTTTTTGTAGGAGGCAAAGCAGCCCAGAGGATCTATTTTTGATCCAGTTTGCTATCTAATGAACTACACAGGGATTAACATTTAGTTGGAATAATTTATCTATGATGTTTGAGTGTAGGGTGGTGTTGAATGTCTTTGTGAGGTCTAGATATGTGGTGTGTACTGATTTGTGATCATTCATTGCTTCAGTTACCTTCTTGAAGAGGTCAGTCAGGTTAAGTAGGCAAAATCTGTCCTTGACAAGTCCAAACTGACTTGGGTCAAGAGTTTTTAGGATACCTATGCCTTTATTTATTAATTCCACAATGATTGTTTTCATAATCTTAAAGATGAGGCTGGTCAGACTGTTGGATCTATAATTTCCAAGGTCTACTGATGCCTTACTTACGTGCAGGTAAATGACAGTTGCTGTTCTGGATTCATCCTACACAAAGCCTGTTTGGAGGCTGACATTGAACACCCTCTGTAAGGGGTCTAACAGGTCCTATTTCAGGCTGGCTAATAAGCCGCTGAATATGATACCCATCCCATTGGATAGTGCCCTGAGGACTTGTTTATGGGAGGTTTGAGGCAGGGTGTAGATGTGGGTAGGGGAGCTGAGAATGTAGGAGGGGGGTGAGTTTAGAGTTAAATTAATTTACCATTAGATCTGTGCAATGCTATGCATTATTTCTAAAGTTTGTAACATAGTTAAAGAAAGCTTTGTGGTTGTCCTTTGTCTGGGTGGCTTTTTTACCTCATATCTGGATTTGATTAATTGTATCAGGATCCAGGGTCCAAAATTCCCTGTTAAGTTTAGCAAGAGCTTTTTTGCATCTTGAGTGTGTTACATTTATTTATACATACAATTATTTTTTTTCTTTTGTTATTATTTGGGCTCCACCACAGGGGTTTATTTTTGAATCTTGCATTGTATTTACTTTGGAGGGGGACACATCCATCTATATAGTTATTCACATGTGCAAAGAATTTGGCAGTATTGTATTCTGCATAAGTAGTGGGATTATCAAGTTGGAAGGGGATGCAGAATTTAGCCAGGACACCACTTAGTTTCAGTATATTAGCTTTGGCATAATCCTGCATACCAAAGTAATGGAGGATGTTTCTGACTTCAGTATTAAGGTATGTGTAACTGATCTATGGTCCAATTTGACCAGAGAGGGATTTAGTTATAACTGGTAGGTATTATAGCTGTCCGACATTGGGGAGTATGTTGTTGTTCTTCTTTCGGCGTTTCCCGGTTAGGGGTCGCCACAGCGGAACTCTGGTCCGCTAATGATTGGCAGTAGATTTTTACAGTGCCGAGGTGCCAGCTTGATGCCCAGCCTTCAACAAAGGCACGCCCATTTACGCATGTCTTTCGAACACCACTCGACTGCGGGGAGGACATGCAGACTCCACACAGAAGGTGCTCCAGCCGAGAATCGAATGGGAGAATCTCTTGCTGTGAGGTGACAACATAGTATAAAGTTCAGATCTTTGTCACCCCTGGTTGGTGTGCAGACTAGCTGGTTCAGAGAGTTTGAACTGAGGAATACAAACACTTACTCCAGCCTCCCCACTCAGCTATCAAATCCTACTCTTCCTATATTCCTTATCCCAGTGTTTTATCTCCTGTCTCACTGATGTCTTTCTCTACAAAATGCACTCACCATTATACATTTCTCCCTCCAGAAAATCTAACCACTTAAATTACCCCAGTCCATTTTCCCCTCACTACCTCTGTCAATGGCAGTCCCTCTCCCTGCCATTATTCTCATCCTCAGCAGTCCTCCATTTTGTCATGATGCATAAAGCATGTTATCTACCCATACAACATAAAACATGTTACCTATCCATACAACATAAAACATGTTACCTATCCATACAATGTAAAGCATGCTACCTATCCATAAAATGTAAAACATGTTACTTACCCATACAACATAAAACATGTTACCTTCACATACAAAATAAAACATGTCACCTACCCATGCAACATAAGACATGTTACCTTCCTATACAACATAAAACATATTACTCTGCATACAACATAAAACATGTTAACTACCAATACAAAATAAAACATGACACCTACCCATACAGTGTAAAACATGTTACTTACCCATACGAAATAAAATGTCACCTACCCGTGCAACATAAAACATTACCTTCCCATACAACATAAAGATGTTATTTACCCATACAACATATGACATGTTACCTACTCATACAACATGAGACATGTTACCTACCCATACAAGCTAAGACATGTTACCCACCTATACAACATAAGACATGTTACCTGCCTGTACAAATTAAGATATGTTATGTACCTGTACAACATAAGACATGTTACCTACTCATACAACTTAAGACATGTTAAGTACCCATACAACAAAAGACATGCTACCTGCCTCTATAACATCTCCCTCATCAGACTAAATGGTAGGAAAAGCATTGCTATCACAGCTCTATATATCCCACCTGATGGTAACATAAACACATTAGAAAATTTCCTGTGCTGGACTATATCAAATGTGCACTACAAAACAATATCCCTTGCTGACATAAACATAGATTATATAACCCTTACCTATGAATCTCCCTCATTGTCATTAAATTTATGCAGTTATTCACAACTCATTCATACCGCAACCAGAGTCAAGAAGTCAGAAAAAAATAAACTCTAGACTAGTCTCTAACAAACAAACCTAATAAAATGTCATATTCAGGTACCTTACCAGATACATTTAGTGATAATCTACCAGTCTTTGCCCTTAGACACACAAAATCTCAACCCAAGAAATAGCATTTCAAAGAAGTACATTGTTCAGCTACCTTTAATAAAGAAACTTTCTTAACCATTCTTACTTCTACAAACTGGACTACCCTCAAAATTATTTTCCTAGATGATGAATTACACCTAATTAATACTACCTTCCTCAAAGTTCTCCTCTGAACTGGCACCTATATGCAGAAAGAGGGTCACTCAAAACACTGCCCAGTCTATCTGTAACAACCAAAAAATGAATGCAAGAAAGGGATGAAGAATGGAAAACATGGCAAGTTAAGAAAACACAACAAAATCTTTATAATTGCAGGTGCCTTTGCAATCAAACGAAAATAAAAGTCAAAAATAATTTTAAAAAAAAAATCACCATTATAACCTACAAAATAATCAACAAAAATATTTTTACTTCTTGGAGCTCCAATAAAAAAACATTTATCCCCAGGTCGAATAGAGCAGCCCAGTACATATCCAGACAATATCACTTCATTATTTAACTCCCACCTCATCAACACCATAAAATCACTACTTAACATAGACACTAACCATTCACTTTGGCTAACGTCCAGGTCAATGACAACCGCCACATTTTTTCCATCAACAGTGTCTCATCAACATCATCATCATCATTAATCCCCTTTTCCCCATTGTCTATATGGGGTTGGGATGTTGTGACGATAGTTGACATCCCTCCCTATTCAATGCCACTCTCCTACCTTTTTCAACACTCACACATGACTGTTGCAGGTCTTTTCTCACACAATCTATCCATCTCTTTGCTGGATGCTTTCATTTCCTCTTGCCTAAATAAACACTGGCTAAACTACAGCCAGACCTCTCCAAACACAAGTATAAAGTTACTTTGTCTCAGAAATAGCTGCTGAAAATGTTTGAATGGCAATAGCCCAAAATTTATTAAAAAGGTCAAGCGCTTTTGTCCCAGTAGTGAATAGGGACTTCATCAGAACAATAAACTATCTTCCATAACAGGTTTAAATAGATTCATCAATTAACTAAAATGACATTAATTAACATTAATTGGTATTTAAATACTTAATTTAAAGCTCCAACATTATATATAAAATGACCCTAAGGTACAAATCATTCATGGTTCATTAAAATCTACATAAATATGTTTCGTAAAACATAAGATAAAATAAAGTTTTACCCTAAAAAGTGTGATAATAATAATAAAAATAACTTGCAAAAGTAACTTGTTAAAATGAATGCCTAACCCATCTTAGTATTTCAGATAATTATATGAGCATGTACCCCCAACAAAATACATCTAAAATGACTAAATACTTAATTCATAATTCTTGCTCCCTTATCTTTAAGATAGGCAATATTGATACATTTTCATTAAGCCCTGGAGGGTTAGTGGCATTTAATTTTAACTGCCACTGTAGTTCTATTTTTCTAACACCATTTCCCACAGGCTACCTCTAGACTTAATAGGTATAATATCCAATATACCAAACTTAAACTTAACAAGAACTTGGCAACTTGAACTGTGCTTAAATAGGGCATTATTTACACACCCCCTTGCTATAGTAAAGATGCTCATAAATCCTCTTTCTTAGTTGTCTTTCAGTTTTCCCTATGTAAAAAATCCACATTTAGAACATACTGCAATGCAAACAATGTCTTTAGTATTACAATTCCTGTTCCTCAATATTATATCAAGTGGGATATTCTCTAAGGAAATCGTAAAAGCATCAAGGATATAAGAGTGATATTTACAGGAACCGCACCATATGGTACTCTTGTAATTGTGTTGTGTTAGTGGTTTTGAATACTCAAAGAAAATTTTCAGATTTTTAACCATGTTATACATAAACCTGGGTATTTCCCCCAGTATTTCCAACAATTCAGGATTTGCCCTAAAAACGACCCACTTCCTTCTCATAATATCTTTAATGTCTTTCGAACATGTACCAAAAGGGACCTGCATACTATTAACTAGGTTTGATGTCCCATCTTGTTTGTTTCTAAGGGGTTGGGGTTCATTGTCACTGTTACTTAACAGAGGTTTAAATCTCACCCCCATCCTTGCAACTTTTCTTCACTAATTCTCATGGATATCCTCTTTCTAAAATATCTGGGTGATCTTACTGACTTCCAACTTAAAATCAAGCGAAGTGGAACATAACCTTGCAGCTCTAACTGACCTTTAAAAATATTCATTTTTGTGTAATTGGGGTGGTTACTCTGGTAATCTCAATAACTATTTGAAAAGGTGGTCTTTCTAAAAATTTTTCATGCAAAGCACCCATTCATTACATCTTTGTAAAGAGTTATGTCCAAATAATCTGGGCTGAGCATATCTAAACAATCCTACCTTGGTTTGTGATTTACTGTGGAGATGACTGGTAAGAGAAGTTTTATTTGAATTTATATTGCATTTGTTATCACTGTTTTTAACTGTTTGTTGGTAGGAAGGGATAGCTTGTTAACAAGATTTACTTTGATTCATATTTTGTTGTTTTACCTTTAATTTCACTGTTGGTAGAAAGGAATAGGTTTTAGACAGGCAACCTCTAACCACCTCAGGGGCCTAGAAAGCTATAAATTCAAACAGACTGCAGAGAGGAAATTCCTGAACATATCTAAACAGTTCTGTGTGATTTTGAGCGATAGTGAACAGAATCTACTGACCACCTTTGCGAGCAATGTAAAGGAATTACAAGTTTTGTCTGGCATGCAGAACTTGTATGGTCAGAACAACTTACTGTACTTAATTTATTATTTAGTTATATTTTGCTGGTGTGATTTTTTTTGTCATAGAAGTTGATTTAAGTTCTCTTTGAATTCTGTGGTTACTGTTTTTGATTATTCCTTTCTTTTACAATATTTTATTCATTTGAAGCTAAATATGGATTCCTTAAATGATTATGCAATTAACAATTTGAAAATGGAGAAATATCTTATACAATGTAATAAATGCTATGCATATTTAAAGGTAACAGCTGATAACAGTGGTGATCTGTGTTCGTCGTGTCAAAAGTTGGATGATTTGCTTATCATTGTTAGAAGTAAATCTGGACGTAATGACGATGATTGCACTTATGCAATTGTTGGCATGGCTTGGAGATCTGTTGTTTCATGTATTAATGACTAGACTGATGCAATATATAATGTTAGGCATAGAACAAATAGAAAATATTTAGGAAATAATGCATCTATTTTCTGCAAAGATCATTCAACCCCTATGAAACAAGATGATACCCCTGACAACTTTGGAGTTCTGGATGCAAGAATTCAACAATCTGAGGATCCAGTTTGTTTAGAAGGAAACAAAAAAAGAAAGAAAGGAAGAAGTTCACAACAAATAACAAGGAAGAAAAAGAAGCTGATTAATGACTTTAAAGGAAAGAGAATACGTAGTAAAAAGGACAGTGCTTTGTTATGTAATGCACAGGTTGCAGGGAAAGACGATATTTGTTTTACAGAAAACCTTCAGTCTACAGAAAAAGGCATCATTTTTCCAACAGAGAAGGTAGAAAAAAGAGGTAAGGGGAAGGTGAAAAGGAAGAAATCAAAATTGAACATGGAAGGATTGAAGAACATTACTGTAAGAAAAAAGAAGAGAAAGACAAATGTTGACTACATGACTCAAGCTGTGGATTTACAATACCAGCTGGATGAGAATTTAATATACACTGAAAACAGTGGGATTAGTAAGACTAATGGTGATGAAGATCTATCCTTCATAACAACTAATAGAGCAGATATTACTGTATTAGAAGCTGAAGATTCTTTAGAGATGGCCAGCAAAGATATTCTTGTAATTGGAGATTCAATTATTCGAGGAACTGATTCTTATATTTGCAGAGAAGATAATGAACATCGAATAGTGTTATGCTTGCCAGGAGCAAAAATAGAAGATGTGAGACAAGCCTTGGAATACCTTAATGTAAGGAAGTACAGATCAATTTTTGTTCATGTCGGTACAAATTATGTCATCCACAAGGATTCTCTTGACTGTTAGTAGGGAACTGACAGCCCTCTTAGATAGTATAGCTTGTACTGGTGTTAGGAAGTATTTTTTCGCAAATCACCTATAGAAAGGATAGTTATGTCACTGTGAATGAAAAGTTTTTTTGGGTAAATATCTACATGGAAAAAATGTCCTTTTTTAAAAAATGTAAATGTGTAGAGCATTCCAGCCTAGTTTTGGGCACACATGTTCAGACAGGATGGCATATATTTGTTAAGATCAGGGAAGAGAATTTTTGCAGCAGATATTTTGCAATATTTGACAACCACTAGGCAGGATTTTTGCCAGGTCGAAAATTTAACAGTTCACAGATAGCAACATTTGATGCATCGCTGATGGTTGTTAATGCTAGGAGCATTAATAATAACGTTTTTTTACTGGAAAATTTGCTCCGTTCCCACAAGATTGATATTGTTATTGTTTGTGAAACATGGTTAAAGAACAATGACTGGAAACCAGTTCTGTCAGGGTATAAATGTTTTTACTGTAACAGACATTCTAACAAAAAATCAAGTGGAGATGTTATGATAGGGATTAAAGATAATTACGAGACCTGTGATTATTACATGTTCAGTGATAACACCAATACTATAGACTGTGTATCTGTGACAATAAAGACAACCCTGCAATATATAACAATTGTTGGAGTGTACAGGCCACAAAAGTCAAGTGCAGATGACCTAGAGGAATTTATATATTTCTTGCATTAAACACCGGAGTGAAGAATAATATTAGCTGGGGACTTAAATTCACTAGAAACAGACTGGAATAATATTGATTCAACAATGTTAGTAAGGAAATTATTCACAATGTATATTCAGGAGCAGTTGTTTCAGATTATAAAAAAAAACCTACCAGGGGATGGAACATACTAGGCATTGTTTGTGTTCCTAAAGAAATTGCTGTTACTTCAAGTCACATTTTACCACCATTGATGTGCAGTGATCATGGGGTTATAAAGGTTAATTTGTTGCTAGATAATTCTTCCAAACTGAAATCTAAACCAATGCATAGACGGTTAATTACAGATTATAGAGAAGCAAAGCAGTTACTATATAAAACTAACTGGAGTGAGGTATTCAGTGGAAAAACTGCAGATGGAATGTATAAAGTTTTGAAAGAGAAATTGTTTGAGTGCAAAAATCAAAAAAATGTTTAACATCAGGGGGATATATTTCCATAAGAACAAGATATCCAATTAAGGTGAGAGACAAAAAATATAAGAAATGGAAGAGAGGTCAAACTACAACTTTGAAAACTGAAATAAACAAGCTGGACAAACAGATTAAGCATAGTGTGAGACAAGATCAAGAACAATTTGAAGAAAATGTATATAATTATATAAAGATATTGAACATAATAGGAAAGACACACAAATTGATAAACTGTGTGCAGATTCTAAAATGTATTCTCAGACACAACAGATTATAGATATATTTACAAAATCTTACACAAAACAGTTTGGCTCCACAAAAGGGGTGATAAATTGTCCTAGTGACATCCAGGTAACCCCAGATACTCAAATCAAATTAGATTATATTGAAAAAGAACTGCACAAACTGGATCCAAACAAAGCACAGGGAGGAGACGGAATTAGTAACAATGACCTGAGAACACTTCAGCAAGAACTTACGGTACCATTATATCTATTACTCACTAGGACATATAAATATGGGGTGATTCCTTAAGAGTAGAGACATGCGCTTATTAAACCTTTCTACAAAGGAAAGGGGGGTTGGACAAACCCAGAGTCATACAGACCCTTAAGTCTACTTTCATGTTGTGGAAATATAATGGAGAAGGTAATATTGGATAAGTTATTGTCAGGACTGGATAGATTGGTACTTGAAGCCATATATCAGCATGGATATGTTGAAAACAGATCTATTACCACCTGTAACATGATGTGCCCTCTGACTTCAGCTTCATCATCAAAAGAATGCAACTTCTCTAGCTTCCTTCCAGTTCCACCTCTAATTCTAACCCCTTAGTCAATACCCATTTGTCACTGCTAGGACACTCTGTTATCTATCCACTACACTTTTCTCTTTACACCTCTACTCTTACTCTATACTTAAGCTACTTGCTCCTCCTGATTTTCTTACTTAACCTGTTATCCAATTTCCCATCTCTGTCTCTTCTCCTGCTGCAATACTCCCTACTATGTCTAATCTTTGCTCTCTTTGTTGCTATACTCCCTACTGTGACTAACTTGCTCACAAGTCAACTGTATAAAGCAAAAAATGCAATCCCTACTAACAATGTTCACCATTATGTAATGCCTCAACCTAAAACTGTAAAAGATGTGTTCAGTCTATGTAAATATGTTAAATCTTAAGCTTCAGTGCTATGTTACTAGTCAATGTTAAGTTTGGTACTATGTAAATTTGAATGCTTCTGTATGCACCTTATATTTTGCTTAAAATTTAACTGTGGAGGTTTTCTCCCTGGGCTTTCGCTGAAAATGGACATGCATCCAGTTGGACTTTCCTGGTCAACAAATGTAAAATAAATAAATAAATAAAATAAATATAGTAATAGCTATGAATGAAAAACTATGATGTGGTGTAATTTATATAGATTTAACTTCAGCATTTGACAGTGTCATATACAAAACACTAATCAATAAATTAGTACAACTAGGTGTTGATATACTCTTGATATGATGGATAGCTGCATGGCTTACAAATAGGACATGGCAAGTATCATACAGCAACTGGACAGGTGAAATCCTTGGTTACAGTCAGGGTGTCCCACAGGGCTCTGTCCTAGGCTCTTACTTGTTTATATTGTATCTTTCAGACCTAACTTTTTCATCTGAGGTGTTCTACTGTCTATATGCAGAATTGGGTAGACTGATTACATGTGTTACAGATAAGGCATGTCTGCAAAATAACTTGACTAAATTGACCATTTGGGCACAGGAGAATAATATGCTGATAAATACATCAAAAACTAAGCATATGAGATTTGGGAGACATAAATTGAAAGGTGAATATTTAATACAGCACACAGTGATTGAAACTGTAGACTCATTTAAGGATCTGGGTATATGGGTAGATTCAGCTATGAGTTTTTCTAATCATATCAACCAATTGGCTAATGATAGTTATAGAACTATAGGTTGTAGAAAAAGATTTATAAAGTCTAGGAAATCAAAAATTATGAAGTCATTGTTTATTAGTTACATTAGACCCAAACTTGAGTATGGAATAATAATATGGAAACCCTATAAGAAAACAATCATGGGAAAACTGGAAATAACACATTGAAATATACTAAGGGTATCTATGAATGTGAAAATTTAAGTTATTATGAAAGACTAAAATATCTGAACTTGTACAGTGTCTCTTACAGATATCTAAGAGGAGATCTTATTCAGGTATATAGGGCATTTAGAGACAACTACCTCTGGGGATATTTGGGGTTATCAAAAAGTACTAGAGAATCATCAGACAACCTATGTAGAAGATTCTATAGGAATGAGAAGTGTACTAACTGGTTCTCTGACAGAGTAGCCGATGCATGGAGCAGACTACCAAATTACATTAAAACAAGTACTAGTTTAGATATTTTTAAGAACAGTCTGGACACTTATTATGGGAACAAGTGTTTTGGTATATTGGGAACCTAGAAGAGCATTAATGCCCGTTCTTGAAATATTTGTATGTATATACTTATGTAAATAATCAATACTACTGTCAGAGAGGGTACTGGTGAACCTAAAATATGGGGATAATTGATTCAAAGAATTTAAAAATTCCTGAATGCAGGGAGATCTTTTCTTCCATAATATAAATATGTCATCCAAAAATCAGAAACAGGCTTTGCAATCATTTTTAAATTCTGTTTGAAAAATGTATTTTGCCTCCAAAGCATATAAAACCAGGTTAGCATAGATTGGTGCACAATTTGCACCCACTGCTATGCCTCTGGTCTGTCTAAATAACTCAGCTTCAAAAGAAATAAAATTGTTTTCTAAAATAATTTCCATAACCTCCATTACAAAAGTTATCATCGTGTTACTCAAATCAGTGAGTTCTGTAATAGCATCAACATATAAATTTAGACCCTATTGATGGGGAATGGATGTAAATAAATCAACAACATCAGTGGTCATAAAACAGTTGGTATCATACTATTCACCTTTAATTTTAGAGAGAAAGTCCCAGCAATCGTTTAGAAAATATTCAATAGGCCTAATAGAATTTTGAATGAGCCTATCAATAAAGACACCTATGGTATAGGTGGTGTTGTTGTGAGCTGCCACAATCACCCTATATGGAGGTTGAAAGATATTTTTGTGAACTTTTCATATACCAAATGCAGATGGGTCCAGTGAGTGAGGGTTAACTAAAAAAATTAAAGATTTCTTCAGAAATAACTTCTTGCATAAGGGCATCTTCCAAAAATGTTGGTGTTCTCCTGTTTAATAATCAAAATCTCATTTGTTGAGACTTCTAAATATTAACTATATCATGAAAAATATCTAACATATCCCCTATATAGTCAACTTTGTCAGCTAAAACTGTTCCTCCACTTTTGTCCGGTTTCATTATTCTTAGATTACTATTACTTCTAAGCTTATTCATTAGTTTACATCCATCTCTTTTTAAATTAAAAAATATTTTCCTATAATACTTAGTCGTTGTCGTGTAAATTTCAGAAGAACATATTTTTTTTCAAATGCTGCAATCATGGGGTGGACAGCGTGATTTAACATACTTTTTTTCTTAAACAATCATTATTTAGGTTCATTCTCTGTTTGACCTTTAAACATTGTTTGAAAATTCAATTTCCTAGTATAAAGTTTAAATTCAGATAATGCTTCCACTGGTCCAGTTCTAAAAGAGGGAACAAATCTGAAACCTTTTTTAAAAAGTGAAAAATTGGTTTCATTAACTTTAATACCAGTGTAATTGAAAATATTAAAGCCTTGGTAAGACAGCATTTTCCCATCAAAGGCTGTAATAATTTTGTTTGTAACAGCAGAATTCGCTAATTCATTTAAAGTTAATTTTAATTCCTACATTTTGTTCTTCCAATATTGTCCCCTCACTTTGTTCCTCACCCACTTTGGGCTGTAAACTTGGGGTAAAAAATTGTTTGTTCTATTTTTATTACCGATTCTTTCTGACCTCCTTAACGGGAGATAATTCTCATCGCCATCCTGGTTCCTTTCTGCATGACCACCTTGTCTATTCTCAGTTGGAACATCCCTATCATTCCCCCTAAAATAATGTTGTTCCCCAATATCCTCAGTGATATGTAATACCTCCCCAGAATTGTTAAAATAAGCTTTGGGTAAGGGGTAGGCAATATACTGTGTATAGTCTTTTTCATCCCTTACAAGTTTCTTCTGTGTTCTTTCTAAATTACTTTTAACTTGTTACTAAATTCTGTTGAAAATTTTATCATATTTGTTCACATTAAGTTCAAACATTAAATCACTTAACATTTCTTGATTCAAAATCGCTAATTCCTTTAACAACTTATTCAGGTTACAGTTATTTAACTTAATAATAAATTGAAAAAATTCTAAACCATGCCTGTCAAACATCTCATACAATTCATTAATTTCACTGTCACCAACATATAATCTATTTGGAAATTTATACATTGTCGATCCCTTAAGTATGCGCTTGCACTTAATACATTCATTCAAATACAAATTATCACATTTCAAGCTCCGTACCTTAAGTAATTTGATTTGCAGTTTGTGCATTTTGTCCATAATGAATTGTATAGGCCCTTGTGGTAATTTGTAGCATCTCCAGTTTCAAGGCAACCTACCCCTACTATTTTGCAACCTTTATTAGCTCTCTTACATGTTTTTGTGATCCACAACCTGCCGCTATGGACATCTGGACCATACATGCCCTTATCTGGTTATACAGAAAACATTTTAATTCAAGACCTTGCTGTGTTCTTGAGACATTGTTTTTCCCTGTTCTCTATACAACCTGCTGGGAGGGTTTAGACTTCACCTATTTTTTCTCATATACCCATATGAAGTACTGGATACTCTCTTGTTACATATTTGTGCACTGCTGGTTAGATAGAGTTTATGATTACCCTCTTTCCTCAGCAGTATTGCATTCTCAAGTTGCTGATCAGATTCTCATAGCCTCATTTTTTTTTGGTTACTTGGGTGACACCTAGCTTTAGAACGAGGTGTTGCATGCATGGAACATGAAACTGTGAACAAACACTGCTAATGATGTGCATATGCATGAGGTTGCACACTGGCTGAGGCTGGCAGCAGCTGTAGAGCTCACTGAACTACTGTGAGAGTGCAGAGTATCCCTTCAAGGAGGGTAGGCCACCCCACTGGACCTACATGTTGACTCAATCTACTTAGCCTTACTCTCACCTTAGGAGGAAATTAATAGGTTGATTAGGCACTCCTTGTAGGCTTGAATGGATATAGGACGTTTGCCTAGCCCAGAGGTGCTTGGCTCGCACCCCTGACAGAAAGAATGGGCCAACTGAGTAAAGGTAGTAGACTCTTCTGACAGGTCCAGTGGGGAATACAAACAGACCCTTATGGAACCTAGGCAGGTGAGAAGGTGTTCACCATTGCTAGAAGTGCACTTTCAGAAACAATGAAAGCACTCTGACATTCTGGTGGAGTGTTCTTCCTCAGCTCTTTGTATCTGTGAAGCATGAGGAAAAAAGCTGTCAGTGTTATACATTTCATTTCTCAAAAAATAATGCATCCATTATGTACATTACTTCATGTCTGCAGTCCTTATCTAATTAGGTCAGTGAAATGTCTGTTTCCTACAGATGTATTCCTACATGTCCACTCACTGTCAGAAGCATGGTTTTTGTGCACCTATACTAGCCTGCATGAAATTGTCATGCATCATCGATTTTTGGCCAATTGCTCCTCGTAATGTACATGTAAACATTGAGGCTGTGTATCAATACTCCCCCTTGCTTCAGTCATCAGAAAATGATACTCCGGATACTTATGGTACTTGTTGCGTAACACAAACTGGAATAAAATGCAAAACAATAAAGCAGAACTCATTGTAACAATTAAGTTGTTAACAAGGTAAACCTGCTGGGTACAACTGCCCCTTTCAGGTGTGACCTGGGAAAACTGTCTGGCTAAGTGACTTGCTTAGGGCCATGCAGCAGGCAAATGGAAGTGGAATGGATCAAGCCCTGTACTCTGAAATACAAGAAACAGTTTTTTAATGGATCGGAGCTTTCATCCTCTGTGCTAGCTTCCAGTTTTGACTGTGCAGTATTCATTTTATAAAGGGTGACTGCACTGAGGTAATTGCTACCATAACTATTTAAAGGCTGTCTTACTTTAACAGTAAACAATAAGGTTCATAGGTTCATAGTTTGGTACTAGGCTATCGGCCCTAGAGCCTATACAAGCCTACAGGAACAAAAAAATCAGAGCCAGCAAACGGTTACTATGTAAAATTGTATTTAGACAAAAATCACAGCATGTTACAAAAACAAACCGGTTTCGGCTGGCAAAGCACAGCCTTCTTCAGTGTACAAAAAAGTTGGCTGCATATATACAGATAGCAAAAATCCTATTGGCTGAGAATCATAGATGTTCATTAAGTCCAGGTGGGAACAAGCCACCCAGTCTAATTATCCATTTCTTTTCTTTTGCATTTAATATGGAGTGCCATTGAGATTTATTAGCCCTATTGCCAGAGATCATATCAATGATAATAAAGTTAAATTTACTGGTGGAATGTGCTAAAGTGTGTTTATACAGAGCATTGTGTATCTTTTTTTGTTTAATGTTACTTTGGTGCTCAGAAATACGAATCCTAAGAGGTCTGGACGTTTGTCAAAGAATTAGAGGAAATTAATACTCTAGTCAACAAATTGGAAATTTATGAGAAAGAACCATTTTTTAAGATTTCATTAAACAAGGTGGCTTCTGATTTACACAAGTTTGACACTGAACTAAAATCCAGAAAAAACAAAAAATTTACCAGGGACCAGGAAGATTATAGGAGGGGGAATCCATTTATGTCTAGCTCCAAACATGTTAGGTTTTCACCCATTCCTTCAAAATCTACTAATAAAAGGAAACGACCCAGATCTATATTAAAAAGGCAGGAGATTGAGACAACATCCTCTTTTGAGGATACTTCATCAGGCACAGAAAATGAAGCCACAACAGTCTCAGAGTCACCGACCCCAAAAAGAACACCAAGGTTAACCCCTTTAGGCCCAAAACCAGGCGGGGAGGACGGAAACATCGTAGAAATAGAGAACATTCAGGGTCTTTTGAACATTGCTCTGGCGAAATGACAACCCCATGTTACAATGTTTTGAACTCTCTCCCATTCATTTAAGAATGTTGAATAAAGGCCTTTCTTTTATTCCAGGCTTTACTGTGTCAGAGGAATCTTTTGCACAGGATGTTGTGAATTTTTGTCGTCTGTTAAATTTGAAGTTGTTTTTTGGTGATAGTGATGTTACTTATGATCATGACAGATTCATATATCATAGATCTAACTTTTCTCCACCTATGCATCAGATGGTTTTGCAGTTTCAGAACAGTGTACTTAAGGACTTGCATTTTTTGGGTTCTGATATCTCATTACAACACAATAATCTATCTTCCGATGAAAGACAAGTCATTCTTGAACTTCAAAATAACAGGGAAATTGTGATAATTTCAGCCGACAAAGGTGGTGCTGTGGTTATATTAGACTGGGCTGATTATGATAAGGAAGCATTGCGACAACTCAATGACGAAAGATACTATTCACATATGGTTATTGACCCCACTCACATGTTCAGGAAACAAATTGAGACATATTTAAGACAAGCAAGGGATGAGGCTATCATTACTGATGATATCATGAATCAACTTTTAGTTCATGATCCCATCAACCAATACATATATTTCCTGCCAAAAATTCACAAAGATCTTTCTCATCCACCTGACAGACCCATTGTATCGGGTAAGGGATACATCACAGAACCTCTCTCTTTATTTTTGACCAAGCATTTGAAGCCCTTGCTTTCTAACATTCGATCACGCCTACAAGATACAACAAACTTTTTACAGATTGTCTCTGACACACAGCTTGATCCAGATTGGCTTTTATGTTCCTTAGACGTAAGTGCCTTGTATATCAATATTCCACACCAGGATGGGCTACTTGCCTTGGCTTATTGGCTTGAAGTCTCTAACTTATATAGTTCTGACTTCAACAAATTTCTGGTGGATTTGGCACAATATGTCCTTACTAGCAATGTTTTTTATTATAAAGAACAATGCTTTTGGCAAACAAAGGACAGCGATGGGGGCATCCTTTGCCCCCATATATGCTGATCTCTTTATGGCGTTTGTTGAGAAACATATAATCTATGATGAACAGAGGAACACATTCGTGACAGGTATTGATATATGGAGACGGTATCTTGATGATGTCTGGTTGGTATGGAGGGGTGATGAAGGTTCATTATTGGATTTTGTGACATATCTAAATAATAATGAATGGGGCTTGCATTTCACCATCAATTATGATAAGGAAACCATTACATTTTTGGATGTCCTAATTCAGAGGGCACCTGATCATACATTATTCACTGAGATATATAGGAAGTTTCCGGAATATAATACAATTTTGCATGCCTCTAGTTATCATCCACCCCACATAGCACGTAACATCCCCAAGTCACAATTCATTTGTTCTGAGGAAAGCACTTATTTGAAACACAAATCAGATATAACCAACAGATTCAGATCTCGTGGTTATAAAAGTGGCCACATTGCTATGGCCAGTAATAGGGTTAGTTCCTTGAACAGAAGTGATTTATTAACATACAAGACACACACTGACTCAACTGGTCAACCTCTTAGATTTACAACCACATTTGCCCGCAACTCAAATCGCCTTATTCAAAGTGTAAGGAGACATTGGAATATCTTACAATGTGACATGGAGATCAACAGCATTATTCCTGAAAATTGTCTTTTTTCCTATAGGAAAGGGAAGAATCTCAACTCTTTCTTCAATCATTATAAACATAGGGATAACAAACCACTTGATTTGACACAAACGACATTGACAGGGGAACCATTACAGGGCTGTTTTCCATGTGGACATTGCAATAATTGCAAATACATTCAAAAGTCTAAACAATTCTCTACTATTGTTCACAAGTTTTTGATTTTTTTTCTAACTGTTCCAGTGGCTGGATTATTTATTTAGCTTCTTGTAGCTGTGGTGCTTTCTATGTTGGACAAACGTCCAGACCTCTTAGGATTCGTAATTCTGAGCACCAAAGTAACATTAAACAAAAAAAGATACACAATGCTCTGTATAAACACACTTTAGCACATTCCACCAGTAAATTTAACTTTATTATCATTGATATGATCTCTGGCAATAGGGCTAATAAATCTCAATGGCACTCCATATTAAATGCAAAAGAAAAGAAATGGATAATTAGACTGGGTGGCTTGTTCCCACCTGGACTTAATGAACATCTATGATTCTCAGCCAATAGGATTTTTGCTATCTGTATATATGCAGCCACTGTTTTTCACATTAACTTTTTTGTACACTGAAGAAGGCTGTTTTTGTAACATGCTGTGATTTTTGTCTAAATACAATTTTACATAGTAACCGTTTGCTGGCTCTGATTTTTTTGTTCCTGTTTGCTGATGTTCCTTGAGCCTTGCAGTTGCTGCCATGCAGGAGGTTTTCTTTTCATCCTATACAAGCCTAGCCATAACAATTCCCTGGCTATTTCTACCGACAATATTTACTTCCCTGGACCCCTGTCTAGCAGGGCAACTGACATGATCTCCAGAGTGAATTTCCTATTTCCCACCCAATCGTCAAGGTTCCATTTGAAGAAGGCCAAAGAGGTGCTCTGCTTGACATGTATGGGCAGTCTATTCCAGGGTCTGGGGAGTCTCTGGGTCAGGAACCTATCCCTCCAACATGTTTTGTTCATTGTGATGACAAGGTTTAGATCCCAGGAGCGTGTGGCTCTGAGGGATTGGGATTTCTGTAAGTGTACATGTCCAACAGCTCTGGGTTTGACATGACCTTGTATGTTAACCAGAGATTGCCTCTGAGTAGACGATAAGCAACAGAGTATAGCTGGAGTTTTCTTAGACAGTCAGCATAGGGCATCTGCTTTAGGCCTGTGATTCTTTTAGTGAGGTATTTCTGTGGCCTTTCCAGTTGTTGCAGATGTCTTGAGAGGTACATACTAAATGGGGAGCTGTATTCTATAATGGGGCTAATGAGGGATGAGTACAGTGGGACAATGACCTCCTTTTTTTCTGGATGAAAAGCCCTTAGTGATGAGGTGTGCCACATAGAAGGATTTCCTGACTGTTGTGGCGATGTGGTTATCGAAGGTGAGACCACTGTCCACCTGTGTCCCTAAGTCTCTTATCACACTTTCAGTGTTTAGTGTACTGTCACCTATGTAGCAATTCATGGGTACATGTTTTTTTCCCCAAAGGGAATAACTATACATTTCTTCCAATTGAGCTTGAGCCCATGGCTCTGGCACCAAGCATCTGTTTCTCTAAGGCCCTTTTTTAGAATATCCACATCATTTGGGGATTCAATAATTGCTCCCAGTTTGCAGTCATCTGCAAACTTTGTTAGCCAGAGTCCCTTAGTGTTGGCCTGTACTTCAGAGAAGTAGATACCAAACAAGAGCAGTCCCAGGACTGAACCCTGAGGTACTCCACTTGTCACTTGTCTGGAGCTGGATTTGGAGTCAGCTACTTTTACAGTGTGGGTTCTGTCAGTAAGCCAGTTGGCAACACATCAAGTGACGTAGGGATTAATGCCCAGCTTAGTAAATTTATCTATGATTTCAGAGTGGAGGATGGTATCGAAGGCCTTGGCAAGGTCCATATAAGCTGTGTGGACCACCTTACCCTCATCCACAGCTCTGGAGACTGATTCGAAGAAGTCAATCAGGTTCAGGAGACAAGATCGGCCCTTCATGAACCCAAACTGGGTGGGATCCAGTGTTTGAAGGTTGTCAATGTCTTTGTTTATAAGTTCCATGATAATACATTCCATGGCCTTGCAGATCAGGCTCGTCAGACTGATGGGGCGGTAGTTCCCAGGATCCAAGGTGGATCCCCTTGTGGAGTGGGATAACTGTAGCTGTGCACCACTCAGTGGGCACAAAGCCTGAGGTGAGGCTACGATTAAATATGACACTTAGGTGAGGTGCCAGTTCATTTTGTAGTTCATGTAGTACACAGCCTGGGCTGTTGTCTGGTCCCATGGATGCTGTATTCTTAGCTTTGGAGAGTGTGGTTTTTACTTGTGTGGCCGTTATTACCAGAATTTGGCAATGGGCCATTTAGGGGGTGAGAGGGGTGAAGTTGGCACTGAATCAATCTGTCAGGATATTGGCAATATCCTTGGGATCAGTATATTTAATGCCATTCTGTTTTAGCTCAAAACAAATCTGAGCATTGCCATTTAGATTCTTGACATAGCTATAGAATGGCTTGTGGTTGTCTTTGGAATCTTTGGCAATGTTATTTTTGTAACTAGATTTGGAGGATTTTATGAGGAATCTCGGCTTCTTACTGAGGCTGGTAAGGGAGTTTTTTGTATCCTGGGATTTTCCTCTTTTCTGCAACAGTTTCTTCCTTTTGTTGTAAAGTTTGTTTATGGCAGGGAACCACCAGATTGGCTTCCTTTTTTTTGGAGGAGAGCATCTTGGTTCTATTTGGGATGGCACGATTCATGCATGAGTGGATGTGCTCATACAGTGCCTTAGTGTTGGATTCAGCAGTCGAACTTTCAGTTCCCGTCTGCATGGGTGTCATGAAGTTTGTCACTTCTGACTTGAGTAGCATGAAGTCGGCTTTGGAGAAGTTTTTTATGGAGGTTTCCTTACTGGGGGGTGGGGGAGGAATGTGGATGTCAAGGTTGATTAGCTTATGGTCAGACCTGACCAATGAGGGGGTGACGATAGGTGTGGAGCATCAATTTCCCATGTTGGTAATGACCAGGTCTAGGATATTGGAGCCCCTGGTGCAACTATGGATTAGTTGATCCAGGGCATTGGAATTTATGAATTCCAAGAAACATTGGGCAAAGGTGTTGGTACATGAGTAGTTTTCCCAGTTAATGGCAGGGTAGTTGAAATCACCCAGTATTAGGGTGTTTGGTTAAATAGTATGTTTAGAAAGGTGTAGTGAGAATCTTGGGGCATGGTGGGGGATCTGTAGCAAGCTACAATTTGGATTGCAGTCTTTCCTAGTGCTAGTTGCACCTGGAGAATTTCAGATGCATTGGAAGGAATAAAGAATATTTATGTTTTGTTACTTTTGACTAACTAGTGGTGGCATACCATAAACTTTGGAAAGGAGGACATTGCTGCAGGAGACTTATTTAACCACCCACCCCTATTCTGGGAAATATTTTATGAACATGCATACAAAATTATGTTGGTTGATGTTGAATTACTGTTAAGTCTACGCTGAAAGTGATCCTGGAATGCCAGTGATTATAACTCGTAATTCAAGCTGTACAGTGTGGAGCACATATGGATGATGTAGGGCTTTGCTGTTACCCAGGGAAGCAGTCTATATTTACTGTAGAATCTTAAGGCCAATTGCCCTATGCTTATTAATTGGTACTAGTGGTAATATTCAAACATCGTACAGCTGGTTCTGTCACACCTTAAATACCGGCAGCAGCAATCCAGCTGTTAAAGCCCATTGTTGTTGTTGTCCATCACATACTAATTGAAGGCAGTGGTTGGTGCTTGTAAACTGGCCTTTTATAGCCTGTAAAGCAGATTTGGTCACCAGAAAGTATGGGGAAATTTACAGGCCACAGGAAAGGATACAGCAGCATATTTTACACAATAGTTATTTTAGATTTTAGCCAGAGTAATTAGGAAACAGGCAAAATGTGCTACATGTAGTATGAAAAATATCAATGTTACAACTAAGAAGTCCAAGGGAATTCGGTATAGCAGTTTGTATACAGTTAGAACATAGTCCACTAAAACTGGAGGTGCTCAGGTAGTAGATGTAGATGCAGAGCATGCATCAAAGCAATTTAAACGACCCCAGACGTATCTGAGAGAGAATGGCATAGCCTGAGGTGCAAAGTGAACAAAACAGAGTGAAAGAGAATAAGAGCAGTGGGAAGGAGAGACAAGGGGGGCAGGGGCAGCGAGAGGTACAAGGTAAATAAAAAAGAAAATCGTTCCAGCACAATAGGGAGGAAGCCAAACTGGTGATGCTAATGTTAGTACCAAATAATTTTCCCAATATAGAGAGGGGGATTCCTTTAGTAGTTGACATTTGAAAGGGTGTGTGATCACCACTGAAGTGACCAAGGGCAATGGGAGGGGGTTTTAATTTTCTGATTATAGGTAAGGCAATTCATGCTGTGTGCAATATGTCAGCTATGGATTATCAGACTTGTGATAAGGTTAAACAATTCCTGAGGGTTATCACAGACAAAAGACAGATGACAATCCGAGTGATTATGCTGCAGAAATAAGCACTTACTTTCATAGATGGGGGAGTGGGATGCCAGGCCACTATTTTAAAAATGCTAGGTGACCTAGAATAAAAGGAGGAAGAATTCAGTACTTTGTATTAGCCAATGAATTAGCTTTGTTATCAAATATCAATATATTTTGAAAGATTATTGACACTGTTTGAGTTTAATAAAAAAGTTATAGATTTCTGCTGAGACTATTTTTGCAACAATTGGCATGAAATATTTATTTTTAGTTATTCATCACACAGTTGGCCTCTCTTTGCTTAAATACGCCTTGATTGAGTACATTGAGTTGGGTTTTGTTGATGTTTTGATCACTGAAGAATGGACTTGATTTTAAAGAACAATTACATATAATTTGAAGGTGAAAACTACCATCAGACAAGTGGAGTAGCTATATTGGAAGATTGCAAGTGAGGAGCTTTGTGTCGCAGTGCTGATTGTGTTGGCAGGTGATCAAACTAATGCACCTGTTTCATTGTAAAAGAAGTTTAGATTGTTTGTTTATAGATGCTTTAATTCTATCATTACTAATCAAGTTACATTCTTTAAAGCATTATTGAGATTGTAGTCAATAAATGGTTGCAATTGCAATTTTGTGTCAGTATTTTATTCAGGGGATTGGGTGACAATCAACATTGCATGCATTACATCACTCACTGTTCTTTACAGCAATATTTACTTACACGTGTGAAAATGGTCAGCTGTCTACATTTTGGTATTCCCTTTGGCAATACTGTCAGACATAAAGCAGGTGTTGGATGTTTTACTCCTGCTCTCATATATTCTTTCTCACTGAACAGTGCCTGTTAGTGGATAAGCTGGATAGTTTAAGATTGTTTGACTTTAGAAATGCCAATGAGTTATGCAAGCCTTCCAGCGCTGTTGCATTTGAATTTTTCTCTCATCAGTTTTTGGCTCCCTCTCTGATAATTTGGTGCTCTGGTATTGTGAGAAATATTATGTATTTACCTCCCCTATAAACCTTTTTTAACAGCAAACTCTAGGTTTTTGGATGACTTTTTAATGTGTTACAGTAAAGAATATTTACTTTTATGGAACTGATTTTTGAATGAAGCTACAGCCTTTTTAGTACTAAGTTATACTTTATTGCATGATACAGTCAATTATTTAGCTGTAACTATTTTTAAAGATTATAAGAACATCAGGTTTTCATGAAATATTTATTGATTGAAGACATTCTTTGGTTCCTATTTACACTATAAAAGTTGTCATATTCTTAAACAGAAATATGGTGTAGTGAAAGGGCAAATGTTCATCTCTTCAGATTCTTTTCTAAATGGACAAAATGGGTTTGCTAATTAAAATGTTGCAGGACAGAGGATATCTGCATGATTGAAGGATAGGAATATAACTTTAAACTGATACTAAGAAATATTGATAATAATTTTTATATTAAATGTTAAGGATAATAACAATAATGAATTTGAAAGAACTGTTTTTGACATTTAATAGTGATACAAAACATGTTAAGAATATAATCTTAAACCATTGGAATGCTAATTTCCATTTTGTCAGCTTAAGTATGATACTGGGTGGGTCACCTAGATTTATTTATTGAAGGTATGAGAAGTTAAAGGACATAACTTACAGGATGGATATGAAGCAAGACTACATAGGCATTAGGAGATGTGGTAGCTGTACTCGATGTGGGTGTATCAACCTTGATAATTATGTTGAAGCCCCAAACAGTGTAAGACTCTTGATTAAACACATGCATGTCAGGTGTGGAACTCATACAATACTTTATTTAGCCACTTTTAAGACATGTGATGTATTTTATACAGGTAAACTGAAAGAAGTATTAGAGAAAGCATTTATAAACATACAGCATCCATAAGGGAGCCATTAAAATGTTTTATTGTAAACATGCCCAGGTGTGAATAATTGTAGTATAGATTTTTTTGTATTAGAAAACATAAAGATAGATATGAGAAATGAGAGTTGGGACACCCTTTTAAGTTGTTCTGGCAATTAACAATGAATACCAGAATACAATCAGGTCTAAAGGATTTCATAAGTATACGCAAAGCAAACCAAGTACCAGTGGAATATAATCACGTCCAAAACTAGCAGAAAACAAGGATACAGAGCTAGGCTGAAATGAAAAACAACTTTAATAAAATGATTGACAAAATAACAAAAAATCATAGAGAATGGATAAGCGCTTTCAGGCCTGAGTTGACGCTTCTTCAGATCCTTAAAACTAATCAAAACAAAAATTTAAAAAACGACAAAGGAGCAATCAAAAATAGATGAGAAAATACGTCACTTTAAGTAATACAACACTCATTAGAACGTACAACCAATAATAACATAGTAAATGGTTGCACAACCTTTTGGCTTGCTCATCAGACAGATATACACTTATCAGGTGAAGAATATATAGATAATTAACATAAACTAGAAGACCAATAGGAATAAAAATAATACAAAGCTTAACCAATAATATTCATTCAAGCATGATGTAGCGCTACCCCCAAAGCTAAATAAACATAAATAAAGCAAAAGCCAGAGTGAATCTGGTAGTGCATTCATACATCGCTAAAAACCAAAAGTCTAACCTGTACAGAAAATAAGCATCCATCCATGTTAGAGCATTCACTCAAACATATGATTAACTGTACCAAACTAAAAATCCTGACACCAAATCCATCTTACTACATTCACACATGTTGGAACTACACCAGCTAGATAAACATAATAACAATTGAGAAATATATATAAAGGCAGAAAAATTGAACAGCTTCTCGTCCAAACTCCATAACCTATTAAAAATAATTAAGCTAAAAATGAAAACAAATACTAAAACTTTACTTCACAAATCCATTTCCTTACAAAATAAAAAGGAAAGTTTCTAACCTAGCCAAAAAATGAATAGCAAGACACAAATCAAATAAATTGAAAACGTCCAACCCAAAAGAGTAAACCTAAACATAGAATAGCTAGAATATGAATGACCAACCATATCTTAGAAAAATTCAGTCTAACCAATCGTTGACTCTGTCAAAATAAAACAGGATTGGTCATATATGTACCAATCAGTTGACAAAGGTGAACCACGGTAATCACAAAAAGGTGCTTGCATAGTATAGCAAATAGCAGCAAAGCAGCCAGACTAATCAGCCAGTCAAACAGTGCAACGCAGCACAATTTGCTCCTAGGAAAGATCTCACATAGAACAAATCACAAAAGGTATTAAAGGAAGAATAGACCTGAACATAGTGAAACTAAAAAAATGAATAACCAACCAAATCACAAAAAGGGCTGCCTAACTCATAGACATGATGTGTATTTCTCTTTACCTGTGACTTACTTGTGATAAAGCAAACATTACTGTAACTTAAAGTGCTGACTGTCAGAATGACGATAGTGGCATAGAAAGTAGTGTTGTGTTGGGTTTCTAAATATGGGCATGTGTCTTTACATTTTTATAGGAAGTATCTGAAGTAATATGGTGGACATTTTGTGCTCTTCCGGCAGTAGTGATAGTGTGTGCACTACTGTAAGGTAAGTAAAAAGTATATGCCCTTTACCTCACTGTAGTGACATCCTGCAGTTAGTATATATAGTTGGGAGTGTGGCCTAATTTGGTTTTATATCATCTGGTTTCTGTTAAGAGGGTAAGTAAGTAGTTTTTAAGTTTTGGAAATAGTTAGTCATTGGTGTTGTGAGTGTGCATGTCTATGGCTTAAAATTTAGTATTTTGAAATTCAGCATTGTAAGCTTTCATTATAATGAGACAATCAAATGAGTATTCAGTATTTTGAAAATTGGGTATTGTGGTCTCAGTCAAATGAAATTCAGTATTTTGAGTTTTCAGTCATGTGAAGTACATCTCTCTCTCTCTCTCTACATATATATATATATATATATATATATATATATATATATGGATCACCTTTAAAACACCGAAAACCATTACACCAACACCTAACCCTAAGGTCCGACACTCACGCACACTTACCCTACTACCTGCACCCTCCTCACCTCACTTAACCAACCCCCACCCCCTCACCCACCCTTTACTCACCATCGCACACACCACACCCTACCTGCACCCTAACCCTAACTCACTTAACCCACCCTAACCCACAGTCCCTCACTATCGCACACACACCCCTCCCTGCACCTAACACTAAATCCCTCCTTGATCGCACACCCTTACGAGTCCCCTCCCGGGTCATCTGCATTTTCGGTATTCGTCCCCGGGATGATTCCGTTTTGAGAAGCGATTTCGAGATTTTAAAGGTGACCCATATATATATATATATATATATATATATATATATATATATATATACAGAGAGAGAGAGAGAGAGGAGAGAGATATTTTAATGATTATTTTAATATGTTTGAACATAAATAGTACAATTTTTTTGGTTAGCTGATTGCTATGTTTTGTGACTTTTACAATATTTATATGAAGTAGTTTGCTTAGTTCACTAATTCTGATGAAGTTCTTTATTGTGGGGTAAAAGCACTAAATTGTGTGATTAAAGCTGCAGATTTGATTGGTGGGCTCAGTGTTTGCGATTCTTTTCTTCATTATTAGTTTTCTTGAATGCTGCTGGCAACAGGTCTTCATGTTAGGTGTCACTCAAGTAGCAGGTTAGAGCTGTCTGTCCCCTCCAACTAAGAATAGACAAGCCAACAGGGGCTGCTCTCTCACATTCTTCCCTGCCAGCTCCAGTGGGTTCCCAAGACAGTTGCCACACTCAGATCACCTATGTCATAGACAGGGTTTTTCTCATTGTGGGCCACAGAGTTGGCATTTTTCACAAAAGTCTTTATTTGTTGTATCATGGGCACTTTCACAGTACTGTTGTAAGTAGTTGAAAAAGGTCACACAGCCCAAACTTGGAACACTACCTGTTAATGTGGTGATTTCAGCATTTTAGTGCCATCAGTGATCTGAAGGCACTGCAGATGTATAAAGCTATGGATTTACTCTCACTTTCTAGACACACTTTCCATTTAATACAGCATTGCTGCCTTATTCCCATGGTTTAATAGGCATGTAACAGTCATCAACAGAAGCTACTGTGTGACCTTTGGCACTAATCAGTGATCCTTGCTGGAGATGCTTGCTGCTACCCCCATGGGCATTGCACAACATATGGTTTATACAATGGGATGGACTTATCAACAAAAATCAACATTCTCCTGTGTCAGCTCCACCTTTCATGACTTCTTAGCTAGCAACTGTTGCATTGTCAGAAAAGGAATCCACTCATCTATTGGTCAACTCCTTCTGTCATACCAGTGACACCAACCAAATGGGCATCCATTCCAAGAATATAATATCAGTCCTAATTTGCTCATCCCATTCTATTGGACAGGGGCCACAAATCATTTATCTCCAAAATAAGCCCCCTTGCCTAGGCTACCTCCTGCATTTGACAGGAACTCCAAATAAACTGTGAACACTGAGTCATCATGCCACGTTGAAATTCCATTGAAACCTTCCTTACCAAATCTGCAAGTTCTTCCATGGTCTTATGTACCCTCCCTCAATTTTGCATTGTTTTACTCTAAATGGTGCCCTCCTGTCTCATTTATCCTATGTTAATGCCCTAGATACCCAAACCCACTGCTATTTACTCTTACTACCCTTCAGCAGGATGGCTACTGAACTGCAAAAGAGTCCTTCTGAGTCTACCATCCAACAGGCATAATTCAACAATCTTAACAGCTCCATCCCTTCTCTCACTCTCACGTTTGTCCCACCCATCCACTTGCTAATGTGCTCCTTTGGTTTATTGAGTTAATCTTTGGGTAAATGAAAATATCCTTAGCTGCATCAATCCTGAAACCCAAAAAGTTCATCTCCTTCAGTGGGCCCTCCCTCTTATCTTTCACTAAGAGTAGACCTGAGCTCATGACAAAGCTGCACAGACTCCTGCATTCCCATGTCAGGGCTGTCTTTACCTTCTCTCACTGACAAAAAATTGTCCGAATAATGTATTCCCTTTTGTCCTTTTACCCGCTGACTCCAAATTCAATGCAAAGTTGTGCTAAACTTCTCAAAGATGGCACACGCCACTGTACAATCCATTGGCATAGCTGGAGCAAAAAAGAATTTACCATCTACACGCATTTCCAGTTTCAATCAATCCTTTTTGGCTATTGGCAGCAACCAAAAGGCAGCCTCAGTATCCAATTTTGCTAATCATGGGTCATCAAATGTCTGACTGAACTTAACTGCATTATCCAAGGGTGCATAATGAACCTTTACCATCTCCTTGTCAGAAAGATAATTCACTAAATTCCCTTCAGGAAAAGACAAGCAGTGAATGACCTGATAATTTCACAGTTTACCTTTTGGAACCAGACCCAGCAGTGACACCCCAAACCTCTTAAACAGGGGTGTAATCAACGGACCCATAACCCTACCTGCATTGACCTCCTTGTACAACAAACTGAATAAAACATCCTCTCTCCCTTTAACAGATTTCAGATTATTGCAAACTTTGTTAAGACCCTTTGCATCTGATTGAATTGAAAATGTTGAACTACCTCTGCCACCACCCCCTATCAGGGAAATGTGTAACACATCTAGTACCTTTGCTTTAATAGGGTAATGCAGTGGCCGGTTTCCCAGCCCCTCGGTGAAAGGGTTATCCTGGCATACCTCCCTAATCCTCTACTAATCCTTTCAACCACATCAGCAGACCCACTCCCCTTTGCAAGACTTGGTACCAAGCCCTGACTTCTGCCAACCTACCCATCTTCCTTATACCAGCACCTTGCTCCATTATGCTGCCCTCCACACACATAAGTGAAATTGCACATGGACCAAGAACACCTCCCAGTGTTAAATGCCCAACATGAACTGTCATCAGCCATACCTTCAGCTAACCCCTCTTGATTTGACATGCTCAATCTGTTACACATAGTGGCCAACAATGTATTAGCATGTCGAACTTCCCACTTTAAGCATTTGTCTACTGCCTTCAACTATCTAAATTTCTGGTCATACCATAACCAGCAATTACCTACCCTCAACTTCTCTGTCTCCCTGATTGAAAGAAAGTAAGCAAACATTGTCAATATTTGCTTGGGTTCCTTCTCTACCACCACTGTCATGTAAGATATGAAATCTAAAACCCAGTTGTCCCAAGATCTTACCTTAAATGTAGATGCTGTCCTTTTACCAGTTGCTGTCAGAGCTTCTACCATGTCTTTTCACCCAAAGCTATCTACCTCAACTATCCACTGTAACCCATCTGCATCTAAAAAAAAAATCAAAGATATGAACAAAGTCACCTCTGCAAGCCTTCTTCGTAACAGTCAGGGAGACATACGGTGTACTATATAGCCATTTGCTTCCACCTACAAACTCCTACATACTATCCATGACCAATGTCTGGTAGCCTGTCTGAGGCTCCCACAGATTAATTGCTAAATTATTAGCTAAATTGTCACTAGAACCCATACCATTAGCATTTGACTGCACCTGATCAAATGCAACTGAGTCCTTTTGACCTCCAAAAACCAGACTCTCACAAAACAACTCCTGCAGTCATGACTGCCTTTCAACATCCAGGTTCTGTAAAATATCTGCCAAGTACTCATCACTCTGCACAATATCCTGCCTTGACCCAACAAAACCCCTGTCTGACTCCTGAACACCACTTGCTTCCCCAGTGAACACAAAGAATTATCAAAAGAGTCACCTTCAGTAGGCTGGGCCTCTACTGGCGACTCCCTTACTGTAGACCTTTGACCTCATCTCATCCTCTTGCTGTGCCTATGTTTGCTGCCTCATGCTCTGGTACCATCTAGCTTCCTATGCTTCCTGAGACCCTGCTTTTATCTGCTAGCTTCACCTTCCACAGGGTCCTGGGCTGCCACCTGCCATACTGCCTCTTGGAAGAAGGCCTCTGACTGAGCCAAGATCAACTGCCACTTCTTTCTCAGTTCCTCAGTGTTCATCTCTGTGCAGAAAACAAACAAAAAATTACTTCATTCAACAACATCCTAACCCACATTTTCTTTTGAATATACTGCTCCCTTAACTATACTGAGGCTTCACCTGTCCAAGACTTCATCTAGAAGAGAGACATACACTGACTATGTATCATAATCATAAAATATAAATCATAATGTATTTGCAGTATATAAATATTATGTGTTCCTCAGAGTCCCTGATGCCACTTCCACCCTATGCCCCACCTTCAATACAAACATCCCTAACAGTGTTGAGTAAATGATGCAAATACATTTCCCTCATTTATAACAGTGGAATCAATCCAGCACCCTAGCAAGCACCATGCCACCAAACAATATATATCTATTTGGGTCTACTTCAAAGCATTGAATTACTACTTCATAATTCTCACATCATTGAGATGACATTGAGGAAACTGCAGAACATTGAACACCTGGAACATCAAAAGCTTTCCATGCGAAAAGAACCACTTGGCAATCATGGTGAACTTTGCCTTTTCCCCACTGTAGTACGATCTCAGAGTTGGTATATTTAGTTAGGGGGTGTGGCAGGCTTTGCCCCCCCCCCACATCAGTGGGTTTGATTTGCTTTGTTTATTTTTTTTTGTTGTTATGTTGGGTTAGTGGTTGTTTTCCCACACATACAAACATACACACACACACACCTTGTACAAAAAGATGCTCACTAGCTACAGACACTTTGTTGACTCTGTATACTTCAGATGTCTGATTTTAATCAAATGAATGAGTAAATACATAAATAATAACCACATAAATAATATTTCAGGTATTTGCTGTCAGACTGTCAGGCACATACAGTGCAAACCATTGCATTCTCCACACACACACACACACACACACACACACACACACACACACACACACACACACACACACACACACACACACTTGTGCACATGTGTGCACACACACACACACACACACACACACACACACACACAGATGTGCCCATCAATTATAGCAACTTTATTGACTGCATCTTAGATGTCTGATTGTGATAAAATGAATGAATAAATGCATAAATAAATAAAATATAATAATATATTTCATCTTATCTCTGTCAAGTGTAAAGTCGACCCATTGCAAGTTGTACTTATTTTACTGCCTGCACTTTAACAAAGTCGTTTTTGTATTTAAATTACCTATTTAACTGTTGTAGGCTACACACTCAAGTATGATAGCTATTTATGTGCATTTAAAGTGTTTTTTTTTATTGTATCTGCTTTATTTTCTGAAAAAAAAATATATATACTTGCTTTCCCATCTTACTAAGCTAGTATAGTCCAGTTTTCAGGTTAGTGCCAAATTCAGGGCTGTGTAACAAGTTTCTGTGTTTGCCCATACCTTACTTGGCTAGAAGGAAGTTTCTCTGTTCACCTGTGAGAGAGGGGAGCTTAGAGCAGTCTATCTGTCCCTGGAGGAGTGGTTTCAGCCCAGAAATTAGTAGTTTATTGGCCATTTTGGGCTAATTTCTATCTCTTTCATTTTGCTGCTATAAAACCCACATTTGCAAGGTTTTTGTGCTTGTATACAGCTCAGCAAACTCCTGCCTGGTGCCCTGCAGATAGGCTTCTCAAAGCTCCCCTCTCTCACAGGTGAACAGAGAAAGACCACAGAAGTACCTCACCAAGAGGATCACTGGCCTCAAAAAGATGCCCTATGCAGCTCGACTGAAGAAACTCCAGCTGTACTCGTTTGCATACCGCCTACTCAGAGGTGATCTCTGCCTGACATACAAGGCCATGTCCAACCCAGAATTGATGGACATGCTCCACCTAGAGAAAACCATATCCCCTTGAGCCACACGCTCTAGGGATCTAAACCTCACCATAACAATAAATAGGACATGCTGGAGGGATAGATTCCTGTCTCAGAGACTTCCCATGCTCTGGAACAAGACTCCAATCTACATTACGCAGAGCTCCTCACTAACAGTCTTCAAAAGAAACCTTGACGAGTGAATGGGAAACAGGAAGTTTACCCCAGGGATCACTTCAGTGGCTCTGCTGGACAGAAGCACATGGAACTAATCTAAGGGAGTGGTGAAAGCCAACACATTCCAGCGAGGCTTATTAATACCTTTGGGCAGATAGCCTAGTACCTACCTATGAACCTATGAAACTATGAGCCACCTACACACAAACACACACACACACACACACACACACACACACACACACACACACACACACACACACACACACACACACACACACACACACACACACACACAGATGCTTAACACATTTAACTAGTTTATTAATCGTATACACCTCAATTGTCTGATTATAATCAAATAAATGAATGAAAAAATAAAGAAATAATCACTATAGTACTATATTTCAGTTCTGCTATCAGACCCATACAGTACAACCCATTGCAACACACACACACACACACACACACACACACACACACACACACACACACACACACACACACACACACACACACACACACACACACTCATAAATACCACTCTCTCTCTTTCTCTTTCTCTCACACACAAGCACACACATACACAGAAACTTACCCCCACACACTCACACACAATCCCACATATACTCACACAATATTGAATATAGAAAAGAAAAAATACATACTGTCGTGCTATCCTACAAGCAGACTGGTGATATTCAGCCTTTCCAATAGGAAACGCTCATCACTGTTTTCAAAGCAGCTCTGCCAGACTCCTCTAATGTGCTATTTCTTATTCTCTCAAAATTGCAGAAAAACCTATAGTAAGGCATAATCACATTGTTCTCCATTTGTCAGTCCTTAGGGGTGCTAATACTGGGCTATTTTAGAAAATAGTTCAGCTGAGCAAGAGGATTTCTTTTATTATTATTTTTTAGCAGAAATCAGAAATCAGCATATACATAATGGCATGCATGGCATTTCAAGCCCCCAGGACAGAAAAGTTGACTATATTTTTTAAATAAAACATATAACAATATAGTTCTCTGAAAGCTTTTCACTGGGGACACTTCATTGCAGCAGCCAGTGGCATGAGCTACCACTGCTGCCAAGCACAATCTGTAAAAAATGATATAACAGCAGTTATGTCTGTGAATCTCACAAGGGTGACAGTGTGTTAACTCTGAAAGCAGGTCTCTTACACCATTTATAAAACATTGTTAACTTAGCCATTTATCACTGGAGAACAACTGAAATTTATTTATACAATGGGTAAGCATTCAACAACAATTCCTTTATCAAAACCCATAAATCCAGGTAATTGAGGATGGGCTATTTCACATAGCAATTCATAGCTTCATAGGTATATACTAGGTTAATGACCACCAAAGTCTTTATAAATAAGCCTAGCTGTGCAACCCAACCCAACTGTGTCCCCAGGTATCATGGGTGTTTATTAGGAGGGGTATGTTAGTTAGGAAGTTTCTAGAGGTTATGTGGGGGGGTATGTTAGTTTGGGCATTACTGTCTGCCTCTGTCTATCAGAGACATGGAGACCAGATCTGGGGTGAATTTCCAATTTCCCATCCATTGGTCAAGGTTATGCTTAAATTGGGTTGGGGTGGACTCTGCTTCACATGGATGGGGGGCATGTTCTAAAGTATAGGAATCCTCTGAGACACATATCAGTCTCACCAACATGTTTTATTTTTTGTCACAAGGAAATTTTAAATCCTTAGATCTAGTAGTTCTGATGCTTTTCATTTTGTGGATGTACAAAAAGTCTGCCAGAGCTGGCTCTTAAGATGCCTTGTATGCCAGGCATAGACCGCCTCTCAGTAACCTGCAGGAAACTGAGTACAGAGATAGGGCTTTAAGGCAATCAATACAGAACAATGTGTTAATACTGTATTCTCCTGATAAGGAACCTTTGTGGGCATTCCAACTGTTGCATATGTCTGGTCAGGTACATGCCAAAGGGGAAATTATACTCCATGATGGGTCTTACTACCTTGGCCACATAATGGTTATATGTTCTCAGATCCATGATTACCGGGGTTAACTCTTAGGGGTTTCTTATCAATGGAATAATTAGTCTGGGTGGCAGTTTTCCCAAAAGGCACTATACTGCATTTCTTGGCATTGAGTTTTAATCTACGACTTTGGCACCAGTCATTTGTCTATGTTAGATCCTCTTGTAAGATGTTTGTGTCAATGGGGGATTCTATGATAACTTCCAACTTGCAGTCATCTGTGAACTTGGTCAGCCAAAGGCCCTTGATATTAGCCTTTACCTCTGAGAAGTAGATGCCAAATAGGAGCAGTCCCAGCAAGGAGCCCTGATTGACCCCACTGGTGACTGTCTTCTAAGTGGAGGTGGCCTCACTTATCATGACTTCCTGGGTCATGTCTGTGAGCTAGCTGGCAATCCGATGAGTTATATTGGGGTTTATGCCCAGTTTGGTGAGTTTGTCAACTATACCGGAATAGGGTATTTTATCACAACCTTAACCAGGGCCAGATAGGTGGCATGCACCCTTTTCCCCTCATCTCTTGCCTTGGTGACTTCTCAAAGAGGTCCTCCAGGTGTATAGGCATGATCTTCCCTTGACAAAGGTTGCCTATGTCTTTCTCAGCCATTTCCATGATACTTCATTCCATGGCTTTGCATATTAGACTAGTCAGATTAATAGCTCTGTAGTTTCCAGGATAAGTTGATGTTCTATCCTTGTGAAGTGGAATAACCATTGCAGTCCTCCATTCTCATGGGACAAAGTCCATTTTGAGGCTATAGTTGAAAAGTGACTCAAGTGGCCCTGACAGGTCATGTTTGAAGTTACTTAGGAAGCATCCATTCCTGGGATATTGTCAGGCTCACTGAGGCTGTGTTTTTGGCCTTATTGAGCGATGCCAGGACTGTTAAACGTGTGTGTGGGGGTTATGCTAGTAGATATTTCATGAGGAGAGTGGGGGTGAAATATGAGCTGAATTTGTCAGCCATCAAATTTGCTGTATCTCTCTCAACTCAGTGAAGGTGGTAGTATTGGCCACCAGTTCAGCACTCAGATGTGTGCTGCCTTTGAGGTTTCGGACATAGCTGTAGAAGGTCTTGTAGTTGACTTTAACCTGTGAGGCTATCTTGATGTCATAATTGGTCTTGTTGGACTGAATTAGTCCTCTTAGTTTCCTGCTTAGTTTAATTAGAGAGAGAGTTGCTCTTCTTGATTTTAGCCATGACTTTTTTTCTTTTTGTTATATACCCTGTTAAGATTAGGATTCCACCAGTGTGGTTTGTTTTCAGAATTTGTTTTAGGCTTACTTCTAGTAGGCACAGCAGCATCTATACAGCCATTTACATGGTTGTACAGGGTTATTGTGAAGAATTCTGCATATGTTGCTGTGAACTTAGGGTTGGGAGGGGTACTGAATTTTGACAAACTATTGTTTAATAGGTTGCAGTTTGCTTTGGGATAGTTCCTAACTGTTACAGGGTTTGCTGGGGTTACAGAGTTGATTTTTATTTTGAAGGAGACAACTTTGCTGTCCAACCTCACCAGTGAAGACATGACATGGGTGGGGGTGTGTGCAGTGCTCTCTCATACTGGTGAGTACCACGTCCAGTATGTTTCAACCTCTAGTGGGTGTGCCCTCTATCTGGTCAAGGGTATTTATGTTAATAAAGTTCAGGAATCATTGTGCCTGTGAGTATAAGGCAGTGTATGTTTCCCAGTCTACAGATGAGTAGCTAAAATCTCCTATGAATAGGGTATTTGGTATAATGATGAGCGTCTCCAGTAGGTCTAGATATGAGCTATGGCATTCTAGGGACATGGAGGGTGACCTCTAGCTTGCTAGGATATGGTATGGGAGTTTGTGTATAGTGATTTGTGCATGGATAAATTCCAGGGCATCATCTTTTAACCAACCTGGAGTTCTGCTTATTGCTAATGTAGATTGAGACCCCTCCATCTTTTGTCCCTGTCTGTGCAGCTGATGGTCTAAATATGTGGAAGGCACTGAAGCCTTGCACTATCAGAGTACTTTCTCTGGATTTAAATCATGTAGCAGTAACAGCACAAATGCCTATTTTCTCCCGAGTGAGGACAGCTTGTAGGGTATGGAGTTTCTTGTTTAGGCTCCTAGCACTGTGCAGTAACACATGTAGGTTTCTTTGCATTTTGGATTCTGAAGATGTCTAAGTTACAATTTGACAAAAGCACTTAATCTGTTAATAAACTGGTTAGAGTAAGAGCTGGTCCTGCATTTTGTTAGTATTTGGCTTTGTTGATCTGTGGTTTCTGGTTTTTCGTGTGTTGGTTTCTTTGGGTTTTATTTGCATTGTCAGTAGGTTTGTCAATTTAGAATTACCTAAAAAAGGCTCTGAGGGGGTGGATACATTTTAGCCAATGTTTGGAAGGCAAGGGGAGACAGATACAGACCATCCTTTGCAAAGCAACGTGATTTGTTAACCATGTCTTCCCATGCTGACAAACATTGATACCACCTGAAAAGACACCAGAAACTACGCCAGTTATTATAGTCAATCATCTTTTGTTCTGTCTCATCATCCTTGGTGAAGGTAGAATACTACTCAATGTAAGTCACATACTTGCCTGAGACAGCCATTCAGGAAAATCAACAGTACCTCTTTTCATATTGGCTGGGGAAGTACATCTCAGGTCATTAATGCCCACATGGACTAGGATAGAATCATGCTGCTACCTATGGTGTAGTGACGAGTGCTAGCTGCAGATAAATGACCATTATCTTCTTTATGTTCAGTCTGGTGAGTGCGTGTTGCACAATGGAGTCCCTTGTGACAAGAGTTCTGGGTAATCTGTTAGTTTGTCTTTTTGCTTTGGTCTTGGGGATCTACTAGGTGTAGGGATATGTGTGGTGGTTGGTGTTACTTTTGGTGAGTGCTTTAGACATTGATGAGGATAGGCATTGCCATTTATAGGCTTAGAATGTCTTAGGTTTGGGAAGATTGCTTTTTAGTGCCTCAGCATAAGTTGGTTAATGTGTGTGGTGGGCACTATATGTGGTTGATATAGTGCATGTGTTCTTGACAACCTTGTTTGTTTGCAAGATTTTTGCTTCCAGTGAAATTTTGTATGTGCATCTATTGCATGATGCTTTCCTGCCAAGCCAGATTGATAACTGCTTAATGGTGATCAAATAATAGCAGAGATAAGTCAATTTATCCACAGATATCCTACATAATGAGCAATTGCAGCCCGTTTATTAACTATGTACTCCTTTGATGTCTGACTGTGATTTAAAAAAATGGTCATAGTAAAACATTCAACCTGCTTTACACAAATGCACAGTAGTCCTGCAAGGCAAGACTAATGACCATTTAACTTGATTATAACAGCAGGCTAGTAATTTTTATCCACAGACACCTCCACCCCATCCCCCCATACTCAGGATTTATAGTCAGTGACTCACATACTTGTAAGGCAAGCTACATCTATACCAACTTTCAAACATTAAGCAGAGTAATTATTTTTATAAGAAAAGTGAATTGCTAAAACACAGTCTTTTTGATGGGAGAGCTCTACAGGACTGTCTAAATGTGGTGCAGAGAATCCTAAGGTTCTGATTTTTTTTTTTTTAAACCAAAGCCCCATTGTGGGACTACTAGTAAATTCTAGCATGAGTATCAGTACACATTAGTAATAATGGACCATGAAACCAAATTTCCAGAAGATGGCCTTTATAAAAACTAAAGCTAAGGTTATTCACCAGTGTGGGTATCCATAACGAGATTGCTTTGCATCAGTTTTTGCTGCTGCTTTAAAGTCAAACAGTTTATCATTGTACCATTTACAGACTGAAGGATTAGTAGAAAGAGTCAATAAATCCCTGAAATTCATGCTGGTAAGTTATTAACATATGGTAAAGACTGGGACCAGTCTTACTGCTTGCAGTTAGAAAGGTCCACAGGCTTCACCTGGATTTACCCAACTGAACCTTTATATATCAGGCATCCTGGAGGACTGCTTCACCTTGCTAAAGAAACTTGGGAAGAAAAGAGAACATTATTTATGTGCAATAGAATATGACATTAGTTTGCAGGACAGACTACAGTTGGCAGTATATATGTACAAACACACACACACACACACACACACACACACACACACACACACACACACACACACACACACACACACACACACATCCTTATTTATTTATTTAACTTTTGTTTACCAGGAAAGTCCAACTGGACACAGGCCAATTTTCAGTGGAGGCTCGGGGAGAAAAGCTCCAACAATATGAAAAACAAACAAACATTATACCACAAGAAAATTACAGAGTACAGGTAAACAATGAAACGACACATTGCAAAATATAAATAACCGAAAGAGATGGCACCTTAGCAATTTTAACAAAATTTGTACATCAGAAACTATATGGTATTATACAAACTAGACTAGCATATATATTAGAAAGCATAGTATGATATTTTTGAGGAAGACTTGAAATGATTTGAGGAAATAGAGTAAGTATATACAGGAAAGGAAGAAGGCATAATAGGATAGTATTGTAAAGTGTAGATCTAAAGAAAGTCAGAGAGTGTGTGCTGTGAATAAAAAGTGGAGAATATAGAGTTAGTCAGGTGGGCAGCAAGAGCAAAGCCAAGACTTTTCTAAGTGAGTAAATAGAAGTTTTTTAAATTGTACTGTGGTGTAGATGGAAGTGATGGAAGTGGGTAGTTTATTCCATATTTTAGGAATGATGTTAGAGAATAAGGATTATACATATATATTGTGAAGTGTGTATACATATACATACTTAAATGCTATATCTACTGTGTATAATGTACATGAATATAATTAGCTATACAAATATGCATTGGAATTTGAACATATATACACATATGTGCTAACATTTGAGTGTGTATATATATATATATATATATATATATATATATATATATATGGATCTAGGATGTTTGCTAGAATGAGCAAACGTCCAAATTCATAACCACTGAACACACTTTAACGAAAGCGCTTTTATCGAAAAAGCGCTTTCGTTAAAGCGAGTTACAAAAAAACCCCACTACATTAATGTTTTAGCAGGGGGGGCTGCGCCACCCTGCAACCCCCATGTGGGAGGCTGTGCCTCCTACACCCCCTACTTTAATATTCTCTCTCTGACACCGCATTACAGTAGGAAAAAGGTAATTTTCCCTTATCCGCACCATAGTACGGCCTTGGCAACAGGCATACACGAAAGTGCTTCTTCTGTGAAAAGCACTTTCATGTAAGTATGCCTGGCCGTTTGGGTTTCCGATGTTTGCTCATTCTAGCAAACGTCCTAGACCAATATATATATATATATATATATATATATATATATATATATATATATATAGAGTCTATATTATAATATATATATATATATATATATATATATATATATATATATATATATATATATAGTCTATATTATATCATCGAACATTTAAAAAAAACGAACGATGAATAATCAACCCCATGTAAGCGAAAGCTTACAATCTTGAAAGCTCAGAACAGCAATTTTTTCCAAGGGAAAAAAATCGCTGTTCCAAAAAAAAAAAAAAAAGAAAAAAAATTGAAAGAATACATAAAGTGGGGGGCTTCACCCCCCCACCCCCTACTTAAATATACCAACTCCGAGATTGCACTACAGTGCAGAAAATGGCAAAGTAACAGAAGGTGCCAAGTCAATTCTTTCCCTGGGAAAAAATTCATTTAAAAGACGCTTTGCTGTTTTGCCTTTTAGTTGTTTTAAGTTCGACCAAGATGCATTTGATAGAGTGTCTTCGGTCATCTAATAGGAACCCTATATATAATATATATATATATATATATATATATATATATATATATATATATATATATATATATATATATATATATATATGTATGGTTCTACCTGAAAATATCGAAACACCACATCACTGGAGATGAATTTATCAAGATGATATCTTCGAAACTTTAAAACATCGAACACTCGGATCATTGAAAACAAATCCCGGAAAAAGAATCAATAGCCCATCACAGTGAACATTGCCCTTTCCCCACTGTAGTGTGATCTTGAAGTTGGAATATTTAGTTTTGGGTTGGGGGTGAAGACCCCCACTTTGGAGGGTTTTACTTGCTTTGGTGTTTGTTTTTTTGACTTGGTGGCCATGAATTTTTTTCCTAGGGGATGGCTTTTGGAGTCCCTGGTGTTCAATGTTTTAAAGTTTTGAAGATGTCGTCTCAATGAATTCATCTTTGATGATGTAATGTTTCTATATTTTGAAGTAGACCCATGTTTGTTTGTGTCTTTTGGCTTATCCTGGTTAGGGGTCGCCATAGCGGAACTCCGGTCCGCTAATGATTGGTAGAAGAGTTTTATGTGCCAAGTTATCAGCCCTGATGCACAACCTTCAATGAAGGTACGCCCCTTCATGCCTGTCTCCCCACAGAAGATGCTTTAGCTGAGAGTCGAATGGACAATGTCTTGCTGTGAGTCAACAACGCTACCGCAGCACCACCACTGCAGTCGAAGTAGACCCATGTATGTATGCAGTGGCAGCTGGTGACTTCAAATCAAAGGGGGGCTGCAGGAGATAGCTGAATGGGTGGAGTCAATGGGAAGGGGTGTGGCCAACCAGAAAGGGGAGGAGCTATGCTCAAAACCACAAAAACTAACTTTAATTAAATATGCTGCCCTGGGTGCCAAACCCTCATTATGACAGTCCAGTCAAAACAAATGAAGTATACAAGAATAAAAATATTTCAATGCATTGGCTGCATGACAGCTTACTTAATATCTAGATGGAAACAAAAAGGTTGTGAGGCATGAAAAAATAAATTACTTTTTAAATACATTACTGGAATAACAGTCAAAATCAAGTATAAGAAAAACAAGCAGCACTCAACTCAAACCGCTTCTCCTTGCACTGCAGTTCTAATTATAATTTATATTCAACTTTATTAAAGTATCAATTAACATACTGAAAGTAGCAATCTCTGTGATGCTCTCACTTGTAAAAAATGTTTCTTATCCAAAAAAGACCTGCTGCCTGACAACTATCTACTTGTTTCATGGGGAAAACATGATCAAAGTAAAAAATGAAAAGCAAACAAGAAACAAGTTCAAGATACATTGCTTAAAGGATTACTGTACAGGTTATGGACCATACATGAATGGCATTCTGTTTAGTTTACGGGTAAAGCCCTCAAAGATCACTGGAAGTCTTCAACAAGTGTAATGAGCTTCTTAAAATAATGTAATCCTGTCCTTTATTACAAATACTGTCATATGCATTTCAATACCCAACATTTATACATTATCTAGTTAAGTATTCTCTGCATGGCAACAACAGAAAGGCTTTCAATGTTGGCAATTCTTTAACAGTATACTTATTAAAGCTTATTTGCATGTTATGATCTCAGACAAGCTTACCTGATGGTCATTAAAGCATTGCTACTTAAAACACAGAGCAACAGGCACTTTCTGAGTAATAAGCATAAATCAACAGTACAAAAATATGACAGAAACCAGACCATTCTGCAAAATCAAGAACAGATGAAAAGCCGCTGTAGTACTTATGTCTACCTTGGATGGGAGGATATCCTGCACATTTACACCCTGCACATTTACACTGCATAATTGCTCCTTGCCTTGCTTGGACACATCCAGAGTCACTACATAGGGGAGTGGGGTGCAACAAGTATGTCACAATTTGACATGTCTCTGGCTGACTGATGGCCCTGGCACATTTGTCATACCTCTCAACCTCAGAGCAAGAAATCTGGAGAAAGCAATACATAGAAGGGGGACAAAGGCCCAAAAATAAGGACAATTTTTAAATATTGCTCTTATAAACTTAGAAAGATAATAGAATAGTAGGTCTTGCATTAGTATGAATTTTCTGACGGATATGAAATCTGAAACTCAAATGTCTCATTATTTTCTAACTTCAGTCTTTAATGATTTGTCACTAATTTGCCCCCAAAAAACACAATTTTATGAAAAATGGACCAAAAATGTGATGCAAAAATATAAAATAGCCACACAATACAGCTGGGAACCTGTCAAAGAAGGGACCCTTTTTTAATATTAGTACTGCTAACTTGAGCAGCTGACAAAATAAAAGAATCTACATGCATTTCTGAAATAAAAGTAATCTATAACTCTGATTATTACAGTTATTTCTTAATTGTAAACCCTCCATGTTTTGCTATTTTGCAGAGGGATTATTAGGGGAAGAGCAACATTTTGAGCCAAATTTGGGGACAGTTGAGAGGTTTGGCTGTGCCTAATTCTATAAAACAATTTATTTGCATGTACCTCTCAACATGTTAATGCAATAAATCTGGACAAGGCCAAATATATTGGGGGGAACATAAACAGTACTAAAAACTGCTCTTGTATAAACTAAGACAGTTGATAGAATAACAGGTCTTACTTTCGCATGCATTTTTCTGAAGGTTAAGAAGTCTGAAACTCAGTGTGTCATTATATAGTGACTTCATTCCTAAATGATTTTCCAGAAAACCAAATTTTATGAGTAACAAACCGAAAATAAGAAGCAAAAATCTGTTCATTCTGTAAAAATCTGGACAGTTGGGAGGTATAGTTCAGCTGGGGCTGTCTGAGTTTGCCGTCCTTCCCCCTCACAAAATCATAGTCGAATGGAGCCCTTCCCCCTGCAGCCATTCCAATGATCCATTACTTGGCTATTTCACTCCATTTACCATAAACACTAATGTGCATACTGCTTTACTTCTATGATGATTTGGATTTCATTTGAAAGTTTTATTTTGCATTTTACAGCACAAACACTAAGACATCTGCTAAACAAAGCAATGCAGTCTCACAATTAAAACAGGCTTAGCATTAAAAATTCTCTGCCCTTGAAACTCACATTCAATGAAACAGCATTGAAACCCACATTCAAAGAAAATACATTTTGCCAGTGGCAGATAAAGATTAACTTTGGGCTGTTTTCAAATCCTGTGCTCTTTGATACACCTTCCTGATTGTACTAAATTATATTCCTTGTACAATACAGTACAGTTGTTAGACGGTATTTTAAATTTATTGTTTTGAACATTTTTCCAGTAAACAATGAAACAAAATGCATGCACCAATGACAAAACTACCCAATTCAGAACATTTCCATCATAAAAGTCTACTCAACCTTCTACAGTCCACCAGTATCAGTAAATATGCACAATCTCTGAAGTAGTAAAAGTCATTCAAATAATTCCACATTAAAGAAATCTGTAACAATGAAGCGGTTGCTGCTAGCAAACAACTTTATATGTCATTGTTTATTCATCTACAAATAAAGTGCCTGTTGCCCTTGAGGAATAAATTGCCTATGTTGCATGCATTAAAAAAAATGATAAACTAGTAATATCGCAATAGGGACTGTATGGCAAACTGATAACAGGTTCATAGTTACTACTCTAGGTATCTTTGCCAAAAAGGACTGCAGCATCCACCCACTTTTCAACACAGTACAGTATCAGTAATGCATCTATCTACTGTGGGAGTAGAACCCACAGCCTTCTGAATCAAAAGCAAGTACACTACCTGTTGTGCTTTTAACAATGCAAGCAGACTCAGAATAAGCAGCACTAAAGTTTTGTTTCCCTGCAGCTCTCAGCTCCTTGTAAAATCTACTTGACATGCAGTTGTATATCTGAACTTTGCAGTACAAGAAATCTGGAAAAAACTGACATTTATTGGGGTGGACAAAAGGCCAGAAACCAGGGGCACATTTTAAACACTGCTTGTATAATGTTGGAATGTTGCTAGAATAAAATGCTGTGTTACCACCATACATTTCACTGCCACGTCTTTAACCCAGGGGACCCTGTGCAAAACAGTCAGAGAAACATACCACTATGCCAAATCAGCTGTTTTGTGAAAGACAGGAAGATGAACTTAAATGGCTACCATTTAGTGAATTCAGTTCTCACCATAGCTGTCAACCTCTTGGCACAAAACACCCGAACAAAGCCAATACTGGGGGAATACAGCCCCTAAACATATTCAGTGAATTCAGTTCTCACTATAGCTCTCAACCTCTTAGCAAAAAACATGTGGACAAAGCCAGTAATGGGGGGAATACAGCCCCCAAACATTCAATGAATTCAGTTCTCACCATAGATAACTCTCAACCTTAGCACAAAATACCTGGACAAAGCCAATAATGGGGGAATACAGTCCCAAAAATAGGGACAAATTTCAAATATCCATGTTATAAACTTAGACAACTGCTAGAATAAACAGTTGTGTGTTACCATGTACTTTCTGAAGAATATGAAGTCTGAAATTCAAATGCCTGTTATTTTTAAACATTTAACCAAGAAACTAGTCTGACTTGAAACAAAAGACCATTTTCAGCAGAGCGGGGAGAAATGCCAGACACATCTTTGTAAGATGGGAGGACATACAGACACCACACAGAAGGCCAGCCAAGAATCAAACCAGAGAACCTGTAGCTGCTAGGCAGCAATGCTACCAGTGCACCACTGCACTACAGACTTTGTAAGGAAAAATGTAGATACAGAAACAACAGATTTTATGAGGAACAGAACAA